>NW_027274953.1:0-74399 GCF_030028105.1 Mobula birostris
GCAATGAAACTCCTGCCCTGAATCTCCTGCCTTGAAACTCATTCCCTGAATCTCATGTCCTGAAACTCATGCCATAAATCTCATACCCTGAAATCCCTGCCCTGAATCTCATGCCCTGAAACTCATTCCCTGAATCTCATGCCCTGAAAATCCTGCCCTCAAAGTCATACACTGAAACTCATGCACTGAAACTCATGCCCTGAATCTCATGCCCTGAAACTCCTGCTCTGAAACTCATGCACTGAAACTCATGCCCTGAATCTCATACCCTGAAACTCAAGCCCTGAGTCTCCTGCACTGAAACTCATGCCCTGAATCTCAAGCCCTGATTCTCCTGCCCTGAAACTCATTCCCTGAATCTCATGCTCTGAAACTCCTGCCCTGTAACTCATGCACTGAAAGACATGCCCTGAAACTCTTGCACTGAAACTCCTGCACTGAAACACCTGCCCTGAACTGCCTGCCATGAATCCCCTGCCCTGAAACTGCTGCCCTGAATCTCAAGCCCTGAAATCACAGACCTGAAACCCATGCCCTGAAACTCATGTCCTGAATCTCATGCCCTGAAACTCATGCCCTGAAACTCCTGCCCTGAATGTCCTGCCTTGAAACTCATGCCCTGAATCTCATGCCCTGAATCTCCTACCCTGAATCTCCTGCCTTGAAGCTCATGCCCTGAATCTCATGCCCTCAAACTCTTGCACTGAAACGCCTGCCCTAAAACACATGCCTTGAATGTCATGCCCTGAAACTCATGCCCTGAATCTCATGCTCTGAAACTCCTGCCTTGAAAATCATGCACTGAAAGACATGCCCTAAAACTCTTGCACTGAACTTCTTGCACTGAAACACCTGCCCTGAATCTCCTGCCCTGAAACTGCTGCCCTGAATCTCAAGCTCTGAAACCACAGACCTGAAACCCATGCCCTGAAACTCATGTCGTGAATCTCATGCCCTGAAACTCATGTCCTGAATCTCATGCCCTGAAACTCATGCCCTGAAACTCATGCCCTGAATCTCATGCCGCGAAACTCCTGCCCTCAAACTCATGCACTGAAACTCATGCTCTGAATCTCCTGCCCTGAAACTCCTGCACTGAAACACGTGCCCTAAAACACCTGCCTTGAAACTCAAGCCCCGAATTTCATGCCCTGAATCTCCTGCCCTGAATCTCCTGCCTTGAAACTCATGCCCTGAATCTCATGCCTTCAAACTCTTGCACTGAAACACCTACCCTAAAACACATGCCCTGAATGTCATGTCCTGAAACTCCTACCCTGAAACTCACGCCCTGAAACGCCTGCCCTGAAACTCATGCCCTGAATCTCATGCCCTGAAACTCTTGCACTGAAACACCTACCCTAAAACTCATGCCCTGAATCTCATGCTATGAAACTCCTGCCCTGAAACTCATGCACTGAAAGACATGCCCTGAAACTCTTGCACTGAACCTCTTGCACTGAAACACCTGCCCTGAATCTCCTGCTCTGAAACTGCTGCCCTGAATCTCAAGCCCTGAAACCACAGACCTGAAACCCATGCCCTGAAACTCATGTCGTGAATCTCATGCTCTGAAACTCATGTCCTGAATCTCATGCCCTGAAACTCATGCCCTGAATCTCATGCCGTGAAACTCCTGCCCTCAAACTCATGCACTGAAACTCATGCTCTGAATCTCCTGCCATGAAACTCCTGCACTGAAACACGTGCCCTAAAACACCTGCCTTGAAACTCAAGCCCCGAATTTCATGCCCTGAATCTCCTGCCCTGAATCGCCTGCCTTGATACTCATGCCCTGAATCTCATGCCCTCAAACACTTGCACTGAAACACCTGCCCTAATACACATGCCCTGAATGTCATGCCCTGAAATTCCTGCCCTGAAACTCATGCCCTGAAACTCATGCCCTGAATCTCCTGCCCTGAAACTCAAGCCCTGATTCTCCTGCCCTGAAACTCATGCCCTGAATCTCATGCGCTAAATCTCATGACCTTAAACTCAAGCCGTGATTCTCCTGGACTGAAACTCATGTCCTGAATCTCAAGCTCTCAAACTGCTGCCCTGAAACTCATGCACTGAATCTCATGCGCTAAATCTCATGACCTTAAACTCAAGCCGTGAATCTCCTGGACTGAAACTCATGTCCTGAATCTCAAGCTCTGAAACTACTGCCCTGAAACTCCTGCACTGAAATACGTGCCCTAAAACACCTGCCTTGAAACTCAAGCCCGAATCTCATGCCCTGAATCTCCAGCCCTGAATCTCCTGCCTTGAAACTCATGCCCTGAATCTCATGCCCTGAAACTCTTGCACTGAAACAACTACCTTAATACTCATGCCCTGAATCTTATGCCCTGAATCTCATGAAGTGAAACTCATGCACTGAAACTCCTGCCCTGTAACTGATGCCCTGAATGACATGCACAGAAACTCATGTCCTGAACCTCATGCCCTGAAACTCAAGCCCTGAATCTCATGCACTGAAACTCATGCCCTAAATCTCATACCCTGGATCTCCTGCCCTGAAACTCATGCACTGAAACTCATACACTGAAACTCATGCCCTGAATCTCATGCCCTGAAACTCATGCCCTGAATCTCATGCCCTGAAACTCCTGCCCTCAAACTCATACACTGAAACTCATGCCCAGAAACTCATGCCCTGAATCTCATGCCCTGAATCTCATGCCTTGAAACTCCAGTACTGAATCTCATGCCCTGAAACTCATGCCCTGAATCTCATGCCCAGAAAATCCTGCACTGAAACTCATGCACTGAACTCATGCCCTGAATCACATGCCCTAAAACTCCTGCCCTGAATCATCTGCCAAGAAACTCATTATCTGAATCAGTAGCCCTGAAATTCCTGCTCTGAATCTCATGCATTGAAATTCATGCCCTGAATCTCATGCCCTGAAACTCCTGCCCTCAAACTCATGCACTGAAACTCATGCCCAGAAACTCATGCCCTGAATCTCATGCCCTGAAAATCAAGCCCTGAATCTCATGCCCTGAAACTCATGCCCTGAAACTGCTGCTCTGAAACTGCAGCGCTGAATCTCAAGCCCGGAAACCACAGATCTGAAACTCATGCCCTGAAACTCATGCACTGAATCTCATGCCCTGAAACTCATGTCCTGAATCTCATACCCTGAAACTCATGTACTGAATCTCATGCCCTGAAACTCATGTCCTGAATCTCATGCCCTGAAACTCCTGCCCTCAAACTCCTGTCCTGAATCAAATGCCCTGAAACTCATGCCCTGAATCTCATGCCCTGAAACTACTGCACTGAAACTCATGTCCTGAATCTCATGCCCTGAAACTGCTGCCCTGAATATCATGCCATGAATCTCATATCCTGAAACTCATGCCCTGAATTACATGCCCTGAAACTCTTTCACTGAAACTCTTGCCTTGAATCTCATGCCCTGAATATCATGCCCTGAAACTCAAACCCTGAATCTCCTGCCCTGAAACTCATGCCCTGTATCTCATACCCTGAAACTCCTGCCCTGAAACTCATGCACTGAAACTCATGCCCCGAATCACATGCCCTAAAACTCCTGCCCGGAATCATCTACCCAGAAACTCATGCCCTGAATCACATGCCCTGAAATTCCTGCCCTGAAGCTCATGCCCTGAAACTCATGCCCTGAATCTCATGCCCTGAAACTCCTGCACTGAAACTCATGCCCTAAATCTCATACCCTGAAACTCCTGCCCTGAAACTCATGCACTGAAACTCATGCACTGAAACTCATGCCCTGAATCTCAAGCCCTGAAACTCCTGTACTTAATCTCATGCCCTGAAACTCATGCCCTGAACCTCATGACCTGAAAGTCCTGCGCTGAAACTCATGCCATGAATCTCATATCCTGAAACTCACGCCCTGAATTACCTGCTCTGAAACTCCTGCCCTGAAACTCATGCCCAGAAACTCATGCCCTGAATCTCATGCCCTGAAACTCAAGCCCTGATTCTCCTGCCCTGAAGCTCATGCCCGGAATCTCATGCCCTGAAACTTCTGCGCTGAAACTCCTGCACTGAATCTCATGCGCTAAATCTCATGACCTTAAACTCAAGCCGTGAATCTCCTGCCCTGAAACTCATGCCCTGAATCTCATGCTCTGAAATTCCTGCCCTGAAACTCATGCACTGAAAGACATGCACTGAAACTCTTGCACTGAACCTCTTGCAGTGAAACACCTGCCCTGAATCTCCTGCCCTGAAACTGCTGCCCTGAATCTCAAGCCCTGAAACCACAGACCTGAAACCCATGCCCTGAAACTCATGTCGTGAATCTCATGCCCTGAAACTCTTGTCCTGAATCTCATGCCCTAAAACTTATGCCCTGAAACTCATGCCCTGAATCTCATGCCGTGAAACTCCTGCCCTCAAACTCATGCACTGAAACTCATGCTCTGAATCTCCTGCCCTGAAACTCCTGCATTGAAACACGTGCCCTAAAATACCTGCCTTGAAACTCATGCCCCGAATTTCATGCCCTGAAACTCTTGCACTGAAACACCTGCCCTAAAACACATGCCCTGAATGTCATGCCCTGAAATTCCTGCCCTGAAACTCATGCCCTGATTCTCATGCCCTGAAACTCCTGCCCTGAAACTCAAGCCCTGATTCTCCTGCCCTGAAACTCATGCTCTGAATCTCATGCCCTGAAACTTCTGCCCTGAAACTCATGCACTGAATCTCATGCGCTAAATCTCATGACCTTAAACTCAAGCTGTGAATCTCCTGGAGTGAAACTCATGTCCTGAATCTCAAGCTCTGAAACTTCTGCCCTGAAACTCCTGCACTGAAATACTTGCCCTAAAACACCTGCCTTGAAACTCAAGCCCAAATCTCATGCCCTGAATCTCCTGCCCTGAATCTCCTGCCCTGAATCTCCTGCGTTGAAACTCATGCCCTGAATCTCCTGCCCTGAAAATCTTGCACTGAAACACCTACCCTAATACTAATGCCCTGAATCTCATGCCGTGAAACTCATGCACTGAAACTCCTGCCCTGTAACTGATGCCCTGAATCTCATGCACTGAAACTCATGCCCTAAATCTCATACCCTGAAACTCCTGCCCTGAAACTCATGCACTGAAACTCATGCACTTAAACTCATGCCCTGAATCTCATGCCTTGAAACTCCTGTCCTGAATCACCTGCTCTGAAAATCTTGCCCTGAATCTCATGCCCTACAACTCCTCACACTGAAATTCCTGCCCTGAAACGCATGCCCAGAATCTGATGCCCTGAATTTCATGCTATGAAACTCCTGCACTGAAACTCCTGCCCTGAATCTCCTGCCCTGAAACTCATGTCCTGAATCTCATGTCCTGAATCTCATGCTCTGAAACTCCTGCAATGAAACTCCTGCCCTGAATCTCCTACCTTGAAACTCATTCAATGAATCTCATGCCCTGAAACTCCTGCTCTGAAACTCATGCACTGAAACTCCTGCCCTGAATCTCCTGCCTTGAAACTCATGCCCTGAATCTCGTGCCCTGAAACTCCTGCCCTGAATCACCTGCTCTGAAAATCTTGCCCTGAATCTCATGCCCTACAACTCCTCACACTGAAATTCCTGCCCTGAAACTCATGCACTGAAACTCATGCCCTGAATCTCATTCCCTGAAACTCAAGCCCTGATTCTCCTGCACTGAAACTCATGCCCTGAATCTCATGCCCTGATTCTCCTGCCCTGAAACTCATTCCCTGAATCTCATGCCCTGAAACTTCTGCCCTGAAAGTCATGCACTGAATCTCATGCGCTAAATCTCATGACCTTAAACTCAAGCCGTGAATCTCCTGCCCTGAAACTCATGCCCTGAATCTCATGCTCTGAACCTCCTGCCCTGAAACTCATGCACTTAAAGACATGCCCTGAAACTCTTGCACTGAAACTCTTGCACTGAAACACCTGGCCTGAATCTCCTGCACTGAATCTCATCCCCTGAAACTGCTGCCCTGAATCTCAAGCCCTGAAACCACAGACCTGAAACCCATGCCCTGAAACTCATGTCCTGAATCTAATGCCCTTAAACTCATGCCCTGAATCTCATGCCGAGAAACTCCTGCCCTCAATCTCCTGCCCTGAAACACATGCCCTAAATCTCATGCCCTGAAACTCCTGCCCTGAAACTCATGCACTGAAACTCATGCCCTGAATCACATGCCCTAAAACTCCTGCCCCGAATCATCTCCCCAGAAACTCATGCCCTGAATCTCATGCCCTGAAACTCCTGCCCTCAAACTCATACACTGAAACTCATGCACTGAAACTCATGCCCTGAATCTCATGCCCTGAAACTCCTGCACTGAAACTGATGCCATGAATCTCATATCCTGAAACTCACGCCCTGAATTACATGCCCTGAATCACCTGCCCTGAAATTCATGACCTGAATCTCATGCCTTGATTCACATGCCCTGAAACTCCTGCCCTGAATCTCCTGCCCTGAAACTCATGCCCTGAATTTCATGCTCTGAAACTCCTGCCCTCAAGCTCATGCACTGAAACTCATGCCTTTAATCACATGCACTGATACTCCTGCCCTGAATCTCCTGCCTTGAAACTCTTGCTGTGAATCTCATGCTCTGGAACTCCTGCACTGAAACTCCTGCCCTGAATCTCCTGCCTTGAAACTCATGCCCTGAATCTCGTGCCCTGAAACTCCTGCCCTGAATCACCTGCTCTGAAAATTTGCCCTGAATCTCATGCCCTGAAACTCAAGCGCTGATTCTCCTGCCCTGAAACGCATGCCCTGAATCTCCCTGAATCTCATGCCCTGAAACTTAAGCCCTTATTCTCCAGCCCTGAAACTCATTCCCTGAATCTCATGCCCTGAAATCCTGCCCTCAAACTCATACACTGAAACTCATGCACTGAAACTCATGCCCTGAATCTCATGCCTTGAAACTCCTGTCCTGAATCTCATGCCCTGAAACTCATGCCCTGAATCTCATGCCCTGAAACTCCTGCTCTGAACTCATGCACTGAAACTCATGCCCTGAATCACATGCCATAAAACTCCTGCCCTGAATCATCTGCCTAGAAACTCATTATCTGAATCACATGCCCTGAAATTCCTGTCCTCAAACGCATGCACTGAAACTCATGCCCTAAATCTCATGCCCTGAAACTCCTGTCCTGAATCTCATACCCTGAAACTGCTGCCCTGAATCTCAAGCCCTGAAACCACAGACCTGAAACCCATGCCCTGAAACTCAGGGCGAGAATCTCATGCCCTGAATCTCATGCCGTGAAACTCCTGCCATCAAACTCATGTACTGAAACTCATGCTCTGAATCTCCTGCCCTGAAACTCCGGCACTGAAATACGTGCCCTAAAACTCCTGTCTTGAAACTCAAGCCCCGAATCTCATGACCTGAATCTCCTGCCCTGAATCTCCTGCCTTGAAACTCATGCCCTGAATCTCATGCCCTGAAACTCTTGCACTGAAACACCTGCCCTAAAACACATGACCTGAATGTCATGCCCTGAAATTCCTGCCCTGAAACTCTTGCACTGAAACACCTACCCTAAAACTCATGCCCTGAATCTCATGCCCTGAAACTGCTGCTCTGAAACTGCTGCGCTGAACCCAAGCCCGGAAACCACAGACCTGAAATTCATGCCCTGAAACTCATGTATTGAATCTCATGCTCTGAAACTCCTGCACTGAAACTGATGCCATGAATCTCATATCCTGAAACTCACGCACTGAATTACATGCCCTGAATCACCTGCCCTGAAATTTATGACCTGAATCTCATGCCTTGATTCACATGCCCTGAAACTCCTGCCCTGAATCTCCTGCCCTGAAACTCATGCCCTGAATTTCATGCTCTGAAACTCCTGCCCTCAAGCTCATGCACTGAAACTCATGCCTTTAATCACATGCACTGATACTCCTGCCCTGAATCTCCTGCCTTGAAACTCTTGCTGTGAATCTCATGCTCTGGAACTCCTGCACTGAAACTCCTGCCCTGAATCTCCTGCCTTGAAACTCATGCCCTGAATCTCGTGCCCTGAAACTCCTGCCCTGAATCACCTGCTCTGAAAATCTTGCCCTGAATCTCATGCCCTACAACTCCTCACACTGAAATTCCTGCCCTGAAACGCATGCCCAGAATCTGATACCCTGAATCTCATGCTATGAAACTCCTGCACTGAAACTCCTGCCCTGAATCTCCTGCCCTGAAACTCATGTCCTGAATCTCATGTCCTGAATCTCATGCTCTGAAACTCCTGCAATGAAACTCCTGCCCTGAATCTCCTGCCTTGAAACTCATTCCCTGAATCTCATGCCCTGAATCTCATTCCCTGAAACTCAAGCCCTGATTCTCCTGCACTGAAACTCATGCCTTGAATCTCAAGCCCTGATTCTCCTGCCCTGAAACTCATTCCCTGAATCTCATGCCCTGAAACTTCTGCCCTGAAAGTCATGCACTGAATCTCATGCGCTAAATCTCATGTCCTTAAACTCAAGCCGTGAATCTCCTGCCCTGAAACTCATGCCCTGAATCTCATGCTATGAACCTCCTGCCCTGAAACTCATGCACTTAAAGACATGCCCTGAAACTCTTGCATTGAAACTCTTGCACTGAAACACCTGGCCTGAATCTCCTACACTGAATCTCATCCCCTGAAACTGCTGCCCTGAATCTCAAGCCCTGAAACCACAGACCTGAAACCCATGCCCTGAAACTCATGTCCTGAATCTAATGCCCTTAAACTCATGCCCTGAATCTCATGCCGAGAAACTCCTGCCCTCAATCTCCTGCCCTGAAACACATGCCCTAAATCTCATGCCCTGAAACTCCTGCCCTGAAACTCATGCACTGAAACTCATGCCCTGAATCACATGCCCTAAAACTCCTGCCCTGAATCATCTCCCCAGAAACTCATGCCCTGAATCTCATGCCCTGAAACTCCTGCCCTCAAACTCATACACTGAAACTCATGCACTGAAACTCATGCCCTGAATCTCATGCCCTGAAACTCCTGCACTGAAACTGATGCCATGAATCTCATATCCTGAAACTCACGCACTGAATTACATGCCCTGAATTTCCTGCCCTGAAATTCATAACCTGAATCTCATGCCTTGATTCTCATGCCCATGAAACTCCTGCCCTGAATCTCCTGCCCTGAAACTCATGCCCTGAATTTCATGCTCTGAAACTCCTGGCCTCAAGCTCATGCACTGAAACTCATGCCTTTAATCACATGCACTGAAACTCCTGCCCTGAATCTCCTGCCTTGAAACTCTTGCTGTGAATCTCATGCTCTGGAACTCCTGCACTGAAACTCCTGCCCTGAATCTTCTGCCTTGAAACTCATGCCCTGAATCTCGTGCCCTGAAACTCCTGCCCTGAATCACCTGCTCTGAAAATTTGCCCTGAATCTCATGCCCTGAAACTCAAGCGCTGATTCTCCTGCCCTGAAACGCATGCCCTGAATCTCATGTCCTGAAACTTAAGCCCTTATTCTCCAGCCCTGAAACTCATTCCCTGAATCTCATGCCCTGAAAATCCTGCCCTCAAACTCATACACTGAAACTCATGCACTGAAACTCATGCCCTGAATCTCATGCCTTGAAACTCCTGTCCTGAATCTCATGCCCTGAAACTCATGCCCTGAATCTCATGCCCTGAAAATCCTGCTCTGAAACTCATGCACTGAAACTCATGCCCTGAATCACATGACATAAAACTCCTGCCCTGAATCATCTGCCTAGAAACTCATTATCTGAATCACATGCCCTGAAACTCCTGCCCTCAAACTAATGCACTGAAACTCATGCCCTAAATCTCATGCCCTGAAACTCCTGTCCTGAATCTCATACCCTGAAACTGCTGCCCTGAATCTCAAGCCCTGAAACCACAGACCTGAAACCCATGCCCTGAAACTCAGGGCGAGAATCTCATGCCCTGAATCTCATGCCGTGAAACTCCTGCCATCAAACTCATGTACTGAAACTCATGCTCTGAATCTCCTGCCCTGAAACTCCGGCACTGAAATACGTGCCCTAAAACTCCTGTCTTGAAACTCAAGCCCCGAATCTCATGACCTGAATCTCCTGCCCTGAATCTCCTGCCTTGAAACTCATGCCCTGAATCTCATGCCCTGAAACTCTTGCACTGAAACACCTGCCCTAAAACACATGACCTGAATGTCATGCCCTGAAATTCCTGCCCTGAAACTCTTGCACTGAAACACCTACCCTAAAACTCATGCCCTGAATCTCATGCCCTGAAACTGCTGCTCTGAAACTGCTGCGCTGAATCTCAAGCCCGGAAACCACAGACCTGAAATTCATGCCCTGAAACTCATGTATTGAATCTCATGCCCTGAAACTCATGTCCTGAATCTCCTGCCTTGAAACTCCTGTCCTGAATCTCATGCCCTGAAACTCACGCCCAGAATTACATGCCCTGAATCACCTGCCCTGAAATTCATGACCTGAATCTCATGCCTTGATTCACATGCCCTGAAACTCCTGCCCTGAATCTCCTGCCCTGAAACTCATGCCCTGAATTTCATGCTCTGAAACTCCTGCCCTCAAGCTCATGCACTGAAACTCATGCCTTTAATCACATGCACTGATACTCCTGCCCTGAATCTCCTGCTTTGAAAATCTTGCTGTGAATCTCATGCTCTGGAACTCCTGCACTGAAACTCCTGCCCTGAATCTCCTACCTTGAAACTCATGCCCTGAATCTCGTGCCCTGAAACTCCTGCCCTGAATCACCTGCTCTGAAAATCTTGCCCTGAATCTCATGCCCTACAACTCCTCACACTGAAATTCCTGCTTTGAAACGCATGCCCAGAATCTGATGCCCTGAATCTCATGCTATGAAACTCCTGCACTGAAACTCCTGCCCTGAATCTCCTGCCCTGAAACTCATGCCCTGAATCTCATGTCCTGAATCTCATGCTCTGAAACTCCTGCAATGAAACTCCTGCCCTGAATCTCCTGCCTTGAAACTCATTCCCTGAATCTCATGTCCTGAAACTCATGCCATAAATCTCATACCCTGAAATCCCTGCCCTGAATCTCATGCCCTGAAACTCATTCCCTGAATCTCATGCCCTGAAAATCCTGCCCTCAAAGTCATACACTGAAACTCATGCACTGAAACTCATGCCCTGAATCTCATGCCCTGAAACTCCTGCTCTGAAACTCATGCACTGAAACTCATGCCCTGAATCTCATTCCCTGAAACTCAAGCCCTGAGTCTCCTGCACTGAAACTCATGCCCTGAATCTCAAGCCCTGATTCTCCTGCCCTGAAACTCATTCCCTGAATCTCATGCTCTGAAACTCCTGCCCTGTAACTCATGCACTGAAAGACATGCCCTGAAACTCTTGCACTGAAACTCCTGCACTGAAACACCTGCCCTGAACCGCCTGCCATGAATCTCCTGCCCTGAAACTGCTGCCCTGAATCTCAAGCCCTGAAATCACAGACCTGAAACCCATGCCCTGAAACTCATGTCCTGAATCTCATGCCCTGAAACTCATGCCCTGAAACTCCTGCCCTGAATCTCCTGCCTTGAAACTCATGCCCTGAATCTCATGCCCTGAATCTCCTGCCCTGAATCTCCTGCCTTGAAGCTCATGCCCTGAATCTCATGCCCTCAAACTCTTGCACTGAAACGCCTGCCCTAAAACACATGCCTTGAATGTCATGCCCTGAAACTCATGCCCTGAATCTCATGCTCTGAAACTCCTGCCTTGAAAATCATGCACTGAAAGACATGCCCTAAAACTCTTGCACTGAACTTCTTGCACTGAAACACCTGCCCTGAATCTCCTGCCCTGAAACTGCTGCCCTGAATCTCAAGCTCTGAAACCACAGACCTGAAACCCATGCCCTGAAACTCATGTCGTGAATCTCATGCCCTGAAACTCATGTCCTGAATCTCATGCCCTGAAACTGCTGCTCTGAAACTGCTGCGCTGAATCTCAAGCCCGGAAACCACAGACCTGAAATTCATGCCCTGAAACTCATGTATTGAATCTCATGCCCTGAAACTCATGTCCTGAATCTCCTGCCTTGAAACTCCTGTCCTGAATCTCATGCCCTGAAACTCACGCCCTGAATTACATGCCCTGAATCACCTGCCCTGAAATTCATGACCTGAATCTCATGCCTTGATTCACATGCCCTGAAACTCCTGCCCTGAATCTCCTGCCCTGAAACTCATGCCCTGAATTTCATGCTCTGAAACTCCTGCCCTCAAGCTCATGCACTGAAACTCATGCCTTTAATCACATGCACTGATACTCCTGCCCTGAATCTCCTGCTTTGAAAATCTTGCTGTGAATCTCATGCTCTGGAACTCCTGCACTGAAACTCCTGCCCTGAATCTCCTACCTTGAAACTCATGCCCTGAATCTCGTGCCCTGAAACTCCTGCCCTGAATCACCTGCTCTGAAAATCTTGCCCTGAATCTCATGCCCTACAACTCCTCACACTGAAATTCCTGCTTTGAAACGCATGCCCAGAATCTGATGCCCTGAATCTCATGCTATGAAACTCCTGCACTGAAACTCCTGCCCTGAATCTCCTGCCCTGAAACTCATGCCCTGAATCTCATGTCCTGAATCTCATGCTCTGAAACTCCTGCAATGAAACTCCTGCCCTGAATCTCCTGCCTTGAAACTCATTCCCTGAATCTCATGTCCTGAAACTCATGCCATAAATCTCATACCCTGAAATCCCTGCCCTGAATCTCATGCCCTGAAACTCATTCCCTGAATCTCATGCCCTGAAAATCCTGCCCTCAAAGTCATACACTGAAACTCATGCACTGAAACTCATGCCCTGAATCTCATGCCCTGAAACTCCTGCTCTGAAACTCATGCACTGAAACTCATGCCCTGAATC
The DNA here is from genome assembly GCF_030028105.1 of Mobula birostris. NCBI lineage: Eukaryota > Metazoa > Chordata > Chondrichthyes > Myliobatiformes > Myliobatidae > Mobula > Mobula birostris. The sequence goes on from NW_027274953.1 coordinate 12,913, forward strand.
TCATTCCCTGAAACTCAAGCCCTGAGTCTCCTGCACTGAAACTCATGCCCTGAATCTCAAGCCCTGATTCTCCTGCCCTGAAACTCATTCCCTGAATCTCATGCTCTGAAACTCCTGCCCTGTAACTCATGCACTGAAAGACATGCCCTGAAACTCTTGCACTGAAACTCCTGCACTGAAACACCTGCCCTGAACCGCCTGCCATGAATCTCCTGCCCTGAAACTGCTGCCCTGAATCTCAAGCCCTGAAATCACAGACCTGAAACCCATGCCCTGAAACTCATGTCCTGAATCTCATGCCCTGAAACTCATGACCTGAAACTCCTGCCCTGAATCTCCTGCCTTGAAACTCATGCCCTGAATCTCATGCCCTGAATCTCCTGCCCTGAATCTCCTGCCTTGAAGCTCATGCCCTGAATCTCATGCCCTCAAACTCTTGCACTGAAACGCCTGCCCTAAAACACATGCCTTGAATGTCATGCCCTGAAACTCATGCCCTGAATCTCATGCTCTGAAACTCCTGCCTTGAAAATCATGCACTGAAAGACATGCCCTAAAACTCTTGCACTGAACTTCTTGCACTGAAACACCTGCCCTGAATCTCCTGCCCTGAAACTGCTGCCCTGAATCTCAAGCTCTGAAACCACAGACCTGAAACCCATGCCCTGAAACTCATGTCGTGAATCTCATGCCCTGAAACTCATGTCCTGAATCTCATGCCCTGAAACTCATGCCCTGAAACTCATGCCCTGAATCTCATGCCGCGAAACTCCTGCCCTCAAACTCATGCACTGAAAACTCATGCTCTGAATCTCCTGCCCTGAAACTCCGTCACTGAAACACGTGCCCTAAAACACCTGCCTTGAAACTCAAGCCCCGAATTTCATGCCCTGAATCTCCTGCCCTGAATCTCCTGCCTTGAAACTCATGCCCTGAATCTCATGCCTTCAAACTCTTGCACTGAAACACCTACCCTAAAACACATGCCCTGAATGTCATGTCCTGAAACTCCTACCCTGAAACTCACGCCCTGAAACGCCTGCCCTGAAACTCATGCCCTGAATCTCATGCCCTGAAACTCTTGCACTGAAACACCTACCCTAAAACTCATGCCCTGAATCTCATGCTATGAAACTCCTGCCCTGAAACTCATGCACTGAAAGACATGCCCTGAAACTCTTGCACTGAACCTCTTGCACTGAAACACCTGCCCTGAATCTCCTGCTCTGAAACTGCTGCCCTGAATCTCAAGCCCTGAAACCACAGACCTGAAACCCATGCCCTGAAACTCATGTCGTGAATCTCATGCTCTGAAACTCATGTCCTGAATCTAATGCCCTTAAACTCATGCCCTGAATCTCATGCCGAGAAACTCCTGCCCTCAATCTCCTGCCCTGAAACACATGCCCTAAATCTCATGCCCTGAAACTCCTGCCCTGAAACTCATGCACTGAAACTCATGCCCTGAATCACATGCCCTAAAACTCCTGCCCTGAATCATCTCCCCAGAAACTCATACCCTGAATCTCATGCCCTGAAACTCCTGCCCTCAAACTCATACACTGAAACTCATGCACTGAAACTCATGCCCTGAATCTCATGCCCTGAAACTCCTGCACTGAAACTGATGCCATGAATCTCATATCCTAAAACTCACGCCCTGAATTACATGCCCTGAATCACCTGCCCTGAAATTCATGACCTGAATCTCATGCCTTGATTCACATGCCCTGAAACTCCTGCCCTGAATCTCCTGCCCTGAAACTCATGCCCTGAATTTCATGCTCTGAAACTCCTGCCCTCAAGCTCATGCACTGAAACTCATGCCTTTAATCACATGCACTGATACTCCTGCCCTGAATCTCCTGCCTTGAAACTCTTGCTGTGAATCTCATGCTCTGGAACTCCTGCACTGAAACTCCTGCCCTGAATCTCCTGCCTTGAAACTCATGCCCTGAATCTCGTGCCCTGAAACTCCTGCCCTGAATCACCTGCTCTGAAAATTTGCCCTGAATCTCATGCCCTGAAACTCAAGCGCTGATTCTCCTGCCCTGAAACGCATGCCCTGAATCTCATGCCCTGAAACTTAAGCCCTTATTCTCCAGCCCTGAAACTCATTCCCTGAATCTCATGCCCTGAAAATCCTGCCCTCAAACTCATACACTGAAACTCATGCACTGAAACTCATGCCCTGAATCTCATGCCTTGAAACTCCTGTCCTGAATCTCATGCCCTGAAACTCATGCCCTGAATCTCATGCCCTGAAACTCCTGCTCTGAAACTCATGCACTGAAACTCATGCCCTGAATCACATGCCATAAAACTCCTGCCCTGAATCATCTGCCTAGAAACTCATTATCTGAATCACATGCCCTGAAATTCCTGCCCTCAAACGCATGCACTGAAACTCATGCCCTAAATCTCATGCCCTGAAACTCCTGTCCTGAATCTCATACCCTGAAACTGCTGCCCTGAATCTCAAGCCCTGAAACCACAGACCTGAAACCCATGCCCTGAAACTCAGGGCGAGAATCTCATGCCCTGAATCTCATGCCGTGAAACTCCTGCCATCAAACTCATGTACTGAAACTCATGCTCTGAATCTCCTGCCCTGAAACTCCGGCACTGAAATACGTGCCCTAAAACTCCTGTCTTGAAACTCAAGCCCCGAATCTCATGACCTGAATCTCCTGCCCTGAATCTCCTGCCTTGAAACTCATGCCCTGAATCTCATGCCCTGAAACTCTTGCACTGAAACACCTGCCCTAAAACACATGACCTGAATGTCATGCCCTGAAATTCCTGCCCTGAAACTCTTGCACTGAAACACCTACCCTAAAACTCATGCCCTGAATCTCATGCCCTGAAACTGCTGCTCTGAAACTGCTGCGCTGAACCCAAGCCCGGAAACCACAGACCTGAAATTCATGCCCTGAAACTCATGTATTGAATCTCATGCTCTGAAACTCCTGCACTGAAACTGATGCCATGAATCTCATATCCTGAAACTCACGCACTGAATTACATGCCCTGAATCACCTGCCCTGAAATTTATGACCTGAATCTCATGCCTTGATTCACATGCCCTGAAACTCCTGCCCTGAATCTCCTGCCCTGAAACTCATGCCCTGAATTTCATGCTCTGAAACTCCTGCCCTCAAGCTCATGCACTGAAACTCATGCCTTTAATCACATGCACTGATACTCCTGCCCTGAATCTCCTGCCTTGAAACTCTTGCTGTGAATCTCATGCTCTGGAACTCCTGCACTGAAACTCCTGCCCTGAATCTCCTGCCTTGAAACTCATGCCCTGAATCTCGTGCCCTGAAACTCCTGCCCTGAATCACCTGCTCTGAAAATCTTGCCCTGAATCTCATGCCCTACAACTCCTCACACTGAAATTCCTGCCCTGAAACGCATGCCCAGAATCTGATGCCCTGAATCTCATGCTATGAAACTCCTGCACTGAAACTCCTGCCCTGAATCTCCTGCCCTGAAACTCATGTCCTGAATCTCATGTCCTGAATCTCATGCTCTGAAACTCCTGCAATGAAACTCCTGCCCTGAATCTCCTGCCTTGAAACTCATTCCCTGAATCTCATGCCCTGAATCTCATTCCCTGAAACTCAAGCCCTGATTCTCCTGCACTGAAACTCATGCCTTGAATCTCAAGCCCTGATTCTCCTGCCCTGAAACTCATTCCCTGAATCTCATGCCCTGAAACTTCTGCCCTGAAAGTCATGCACTGAATCTCATGCGCTAAATCTCATGACCTTAAACTCAAGCCGTGAATCTCCTGCCCTGAAACTCATGCCCTGAATCTCATGCTATGAACCTCCTGCCCTGAAACTCATGCACTTAAAGACATGCCCTGAAACTCTTGCATTGAAACTCTTGCACTGAAACACCTGGCCTGAATCTCCTACACTGAATCCAATCCCCTGAAACTGCTGCCCTGAATCTCAAGCCCTGAAACCACAGACCTGAAACCCATGCCCTGAAACTCATGTCCTGAATCTAATGCCCTTAAACTCATGCCCTGAATCTCATGCCGAGAAACTCCTGCCCTCAATCTCCTGCCCTGAAACACATGCCCTAAATCTCATGCCCTGAAACTCCTGCCCTGAAACTCATGCACTGAAACTCATGCCCTGAATCACATGCCCTAAAACTCCTGCCCTGAATCGTCTCCCCAGAAACTCATGCCCTGAATCTCATGCCCTGAAACTCCTGCCCTCAAACTCATACACTGAAACTCATGCACTGAAACTCATGCCCTGAATCTCATGCCCTGAAACTCCTGCACTGGAACTGATGCCATGAATCTCATATCCTGAAACTCACGCCCTGAATTACATGCCCTGAATTTCCTGCCCTGAAATTCATACCCTGAATCTCATGCCTTGATTCTATTGCCCTGAAACTCCTGCCCTGAATCTCCTGCCCTGAAACTCATGCCCTGAATTTCATGCTCTGAAACTCCTGGCCTCAAGCTCATGCACTGAAACTCATGCCTTTAATCACATGCACTGAAACTCCTGCCCTGAATCTCCTGCCTTGAAACTCTTGCTGTGAATCTCATGCTCTGGAACTCCTGCACTGAAACTCCTGCCCTGAATCTTCTGCCTTGAAACTCATGCCCTGAAGCTCGTGCCCTGAAACTCCTGCCCTGAATCACCTGCTCTGAAAATTTGCCCTGAATCTCATGCCCTGAAACTCAAGCGCTGATTCTCCTGCCCTGAAACGCATGCCCTGAATCTCATGTCCTGAAACTTAAGCCCTTATTCTCCAGCCCTGAAACTCATTCCCTGAATCTCATGCCCTGAAAATCCTGCCCTCAAACTCATACACTGAAACTCATGCACTGAAACTCATGCCCTGAATCTCATGCCTTGAAACTCCTGTCCTGAATCTCATGCCCTGAAACTCATGCCCTGAATCTCATGCCCTGAAACTCCTGCTCTGAAACTCATGCACTGAAACTCATGCCCTGAATCACATGACATAAAACTCCTGCCCTGAATCATCTGCCTAGAAACTCATTATCTGAATCACATGCCCTGAAACTCCTGCCCTCAAACTCATGCACTGAAACTCATGCCCTAAATCTCATGCCCTGAAACTCCTGTCCTGAATCTCATACCCTGAAACTGCTGCCCTGAATCTCAAGCCCTGAAACCACAGACCTGAAACCCATGCCCTGAAACTCAGGGCGAGAATCTCATGCCCTGAATCTCATGCCGTGAAACTCCTGCCATCAAACTCATGTACTGAAACTCATGCTCTGAATCTCCTGCCCTGAAACTCCGGCACTGAAATACGTGCCCTAAAACTCCTGTCTTGAAACTCAAGCCCCGAATCTCATGACCTGAATCTCCTGCCCTGAATCTCCTGCCTTGAAACTCATGCCCTGAATCTCATGCCCTGAAACTCTTGCACTGAAACACCTGCCCTAAAACACATGACCTGAATGTCATGCCCTGAAATTCCTGCCCTGAAACTCTTGCACTGAAACACCTACCCTAAAACTCATGCCCTGAATCTCATGCCCTGAAACTGCTGCTCTGAAACTGCTGCGCTGAATCTCAAGCCCGGAAACCACAGACCTGAAATTCATGCCCTGAAACTCATGTATTGAATCTCATGCCCTGAAACTCATGTCCTGAATCACCTGCCCTGAAATTCATGACCTGAATCTCATGCCTTGATTCACATGCCCTGAAACTCCTGCCCTGAATCTCCTGCCCTGAAACTCATGCCCTGAATTTCATGCTCTGAAACTCCTGCCCTCAAGCTCATGCACTGAAACTCATGCCTTTAATCACATGCACTGATACTCCTGCCCTGAATCTCCTGCTTTGAAAATCTTGCTGTGAATCTCATGCTCTGGAACTCCTGCACTGAAACTCCTGCCCTGAACCTCCTACCTTGAAACTCATGCCCTGAATCTCGTGCCCTGAAACTCCTGCCCTGAATCACCTGCTCTGAAAATCTTGCCCTGAATCTCATGCCCTACAACTCCTCACACTGAAATTCCTGCTTTGAAACGCATGCCCAGAATCTGATGCCCTGAATCTCATGCTATGAAACTCCTGCACTGAAACTCCTGCCCTGAATCTCCTGCCCTGAAACTCATGCCCTGAATCTCATGTCCTGAATCTCATGCTCTGAAACTCCTGCAATGAAACTCCTGCCCTGAATCTCCTGCCTTGAAACTCATTCCCTGAATCTCATGTCCTGAAACTCATGCCATAAATCTCATACCCTGAAATCCCTGCCCTGAATCTCATGCCCTGAAACTCATTCCCTGAATCTCATGCCCTGAAAATCCTGCCCTCAAAGTCATACACTGAAACTCATGCACTGAAACTCATGCCCTGAATCTCATGCCCTGAAACTCCTGCTCTGAAACTCATGCACTGAAACTCATGCCCTGAATCTCATTCCCTGAAACTCAAGCCCTGAGTCTCCTGCACTGAAACTCATGCCCTGAATCTCAAGCCCTGATTCTCCTGCCCTGAAACTCATTCCCTGAATCTCATGCTCTGAAACTCCTGCCCTGTAACTCATGCACTGAAAGACATGCCCTGAAACTCTTGCACTGAAACTCCTGCACTGAAACACCTGCCCTGAACCGCCTGCCATGAATCTCCTGCCCTGAAACTGCTGCCCTGAATCTCAAGCCCTGAAATCACAGACCTGAAACCCATGCCCTGAAACTCATGTCCTGAATCTCATGCCCTGAAACTCATGCCCTGAAACTCCTGCCCTGAATCTCCTGCCTTGAAACTCATGCCCTGAATCTCATGCCCTGAATCTCCTGCCCTGAATCTCCTGCCTTGAAGCTCATGCCCTGAATCTCATGCCCTCAAACTCTTGCACTGAAACGCCTGCCCTAAAACACATGCCTTGAATGTCATGCCCTGAAACTCATGCCCTGAATCTCATGCTCTGAAACTCCTGCCTTGAAAATCATGCACTGAAAGACATGCCCTAAAACTCTTGCACTGAACTTCTTGCACTGAAACACCTGCCCTGAATCTCCTGCCCTGAAACTGCTGCCCTGAATCTCAAGCTCTGAAACCACAGACCTGAAACCCATGCCCTGAAACTCATGTCGTGAATCTCATGCCCTGAAACTCATGTCCTGAATCTCATGCCCTGAAACTCATGCCCTGAAACTCATGCCCTGAATCTCATGCCGCGAAACTCCTGCCCTCAAACTCATGCACTGAAAACTCATGCTCTGAATCTCCTGCCCTGAAACTCCTGCACTGAAACACGTGCCCTAAAACACCTGCCTTGAAACTCAAGCCCCGAATTTCATGCCCTGAATCTCCTGCCCTGAATCTCCTGCCTTGAAACTCATGCCCTGAATCTCATGCCTTCAAACTCTTGCACTGAAACACCTACCCTAACACACATGCCCTGAATGTCATGTCCTGAAACTCCTACCCTGAAACTCACGCCCTGAAACGCCTGCCCTGAAACTCATGCCCTGAATCTCATGCCCTGAAACTCTTGCACTGAAACACCTACCCTAAAACTCATGCCCTGAATCTCATGCTATGAAACTCCTGCCCTGAAACTCATGCACTGAAAGACATGCCCTGAAACTCTTGCACTGAACCTCTTGCACTGAAACACCTGCCCTGAATCTCCTGCTCTGAAACTGCTGCCCTGAATCTCAAGCCCTGAAACCACAGACCTGAAACCCATGCCCTGAAACTCATGTCGTGAATCTCATGCTCTGAAACTCATGTCCTGAATCTCATGCCCTGAAACTCATGCCCTGAATCTCATGCCGTGAAACTCCTGCCCTCAAACTCATGCACTGAAACTCATGCTCTGAATCTCCTGCCCTGAAACTCCTGCACTGAAACACGTGCCCTAAAACACCTGCCTTGAAACTCAAGCCCCGAATTTCATGCCCTGAATCTCCTGCCCTGAATCGCCTGCCTTGATACTCATGCCCTGAATCTCATGCCCTCAAACACTTGCACTGAAACACCTGCCCTAATACACATGCCCTGAATGTCATGCCCTGAAATTCCTGCCCTGAAACTCATGCCCTGATTCTCATGCCCTGAAACTCTTGCACTGAAACACCTACCCTAAAACACATGCCCTGAATGTCATGTCCTGAAACTCCTACCCTGAAACTCATGCCCTGAAACTCATGCCCTGAATCTCCTGCCCTGAAACTCAAGCCCTGATTCTCCTGCCCTGAAACTCATGCCCTGAATCTCATGCGCTAAATCTCATGACCTTAAACTCAAGCCGTGATTCTCCTGGACTGAAACTCATGTCCTGAATCTCAAGCTCTCAAACTGCTGCCCTGAAACTCATGCACTGAATCTCATGCGCTAAATCTCATGACCTTAAACTCAAGCCGTGAATCTCCTGGACTGAAACTCATGTCCTGAATCTCAAGCTCTGAAACTACTGCCCTGAAACTCCTGCACTGAAATACGTGCCCTAAAACACCTGCCTTGAAACTCAAGCCCGAATCTCATGCCCTGAATCTCCAGCCCTGAATCTCCTGCCTTGAAACTCATGCCCTGAATCTCATGCCCTGAAACTCTTGCACTGAAACAACTACCTTAATACTCATGCCCTGAATCTTATGCCCTGAATCTCATGAAGTGAAACTCATGCACTGAAACTCCTGCCCTGTAACTGATGCCCTGAATGACATGCACAGAAACTCATGTCCTGAACCTCATGCCCTGAAACTCAAGCCCTGAATCTCATGCACTGAAACTCATGCCCTGAATCTCATGCCCTGAAACTCCTGCCCTCAAACTCATACACTGAAACTCATGCCCAGAAACTCATGCCCTGAATCTCATGCCCTGAATCTCATGCCTTGAAACTCCAGTACTGAATCTCATGCCCTGAAACTCATGCCCTGAATCTCATGCCCAGAAAATCCTGCACTGAAACTCATGCACTGAACTCATGCCCTGAATCACATGCCCTAAAACTCCTGCCCTGAATCATCTGCCAAGAAACTCATTATCTGAATCAGTAGCCCTGAAATTCCTGCTCTGAATCTCATGCATTGAAATTCATGCCCTGAATCTCATGCCCTGAAACTCCTGCCCTCAAACTCATGCACTGAAACTCATGCCCAGAAACTCATGCCCTGAATCTCATGCCCTGAAAATCAAGCCCTGAATCTCATGCCCTGAAACTCATGCCCTGAATCTCATGCCGTGAAACTCCTGCCCTCAAACTCATGCACTGAAACTCATGCCCTGAATCTCCTGTCATTAAACTCATGCCCTGAATTTCATGCCCTGAATCTCATGCCCTGAAATTCATGCACTGAAACTCATCCCCTGAATCTCATGCTCTGAAACTCAAGCCCTGATTCTCCTGCCCTGAAACTCATGCCATGAATCTCATACCCTGAAACTCCTGCCCTGAAAGTCATACGCTGAAACTCATGCCCTGAATCTCATGCCCTGAAACTGCTGCTCTGAAACTGCAGCGCTGAATCTCAAGCCCGGAAACCACAGATCTGAAACTCATGCCCTGAAACTCATGCACTGAATCTCATGCCCTGAAACTCATGTCCTGAATCTCATACCCTGAAACTCATGTACTGAATCTCATGCCCTGAAACTCATGTCCTGAATCTCATGCCCTGAAACTCCTGCCCTCAAACTCCTGTCCTGAATCAAATGCCCTGAAACTCATGCCCTGAATCTCATGCCCTGAAACTACTGCACTGAAACTCATGTCCTGAATCTCATGCCCTGAAACTGCTGCCCTGAATATCATGCCATGAATCTCATATCCTGAAACTCATGCCCTGAATTACATGCCCTGAAACTCTTTCACTGAAACTCTTGCCCTGAATCTCATGCCCTGAATATCATGCCCTGAAACTCAAACCCTGAATCTCCTGCCCTGAAACTCATGCCCTGTATCTCATACCCTGAAACTCCTGCCCTGAAACTCATGCACTGAAACTCATGCCCCGAATCACATGCCCTAAAACTCCTGCCCGGAATCATCTACCCAGAAACTCATGCCCTGAATCACATGCCCTGAAATTCCTGCCCTGAAGCTCATGCTCTGAAACTCATGCCCTGAATCTCATGCCCTGAAACTCCTGCACTGAAACTCATGCCCTAAATCTCATACCCTGAAACTCCTGCCCTGAAACTCATGCCCTGAAACTCATGCCCAGAAACTCATGCCCTGAATCTCATGCCCTGAAACTCAAGCCCTGATTCTCCTGCCCTGAAGCTCATGCCCGGAATCTCATGCCCTGAAACTTCTGCGCTGAAACTCCTGCACTGAATCTCATGCGCTAAATCTCATGACCTTAAACTCAAGCCGTGAATCTCCTGCCCTGAAACTCATGCCCTGAATCTCATGCTCTGAAATTCCTGCCCTGAAACTCATGCACTGAAAGACATGCACTGAAACTCTTGCACTGAACCTCTTGCAGTGAAACACCTGCCCTGAATCTCCTGCCCTGAAACTGCTGCCCTGAATCTCAAGCCCTGAAACCACAGACCTGAAACCCATGCCCTGAAACTCATGTCGTGAATCTCATGCCCTGAAACTCTTGTCCTGAATCTCATGCCCTAAAACTTATGCCCTGAAACTCATGCCCTGAATCTCATGCCGTGAAACTCCTGCCCTCAAACTCATGCACTGAAACTCATGCTCTGAATCTCCTGCCCTGAAACTCCTGCATTGAAACACGTGCCCTAAAATACCTGCCTTGAAACTCATGCCCCGAATTTCATGCCCTGAAACTCTTGCACTGAAACACCTGCCCTAAAACACATGCCCTGAATGTCATGCCCTGAAATTCCTGCCCTGAAACTCATGCCCTGATTCTCATGCCCTGAAACTCCTGCCCTGAAACTCAAGCCCTGATTCTCCTGCCCTGAAACTCATGCTCTGAATCTCATGCCCTGAAACTTCTGCCTTGAAACTCATGCACTGAATCTCATGCGCTAAATCTCATGACCTTAAACTCAAGCTGTGAATCTCCTGGAGTGAAACTCATGTCCTGAATCTCAAGCTCTGAAACTTCTGCCCTGAAACTCCTGCACTGAAATACTTGCCCTAAAACACCTGCCTTGAAACTCAAGCCCAAATCTCATGCCCTGAATCTCCTGCCCTGAATCTCCTGCCCTGAATCTCCTGCGTTGAAACTCATGCCCTGAATCTCCTGCCCTGAAAATCTTGCACTGAAACACCTACCCTAATACTAATGCCCTGAATCTCATGCCGTGAAACTCATGCACTGAAACTCCTGCCCTGTAACTGATGCCCTGAATCTCATGCACTGAAACTCATGCCCTAAATCTCATACCCTGAAACTCCTGCCCTGAAACTCATGCACTGAAACTCATGCACTTAAACTCATGCCCTGAATCTCATGCCTTGAAACTCCTGTCCTGAATCTCATTCCCTGAAACTCAGACCCTGAATCTCATTCCCTGAAACTCCTGCACTGAAAATCACGCCCTGAATTACATGACCTGAAACTCCTGCCCTGAAAATCATGCCCTGAAACTCATGCCCTGAATCTCATGCCCTGAAAGTCAAGTCCTGATTCTCCTGCCCTGAAACTCATGCCCTGAATCTCATGCCCTGAACCTTCTGCCCCGAAACTCATGCACTGAATCTCATGAGCTAAATCTCATGACCTTAAACTCAAGCCGTGAATCTCATGCCCTGAAACTCATGCCCTGAATCTCATGTTCTGAAACTCATGCCCTGAATCTCATGCCCTGAAACTCAAGCCCTGATTCTCCTGACCTGAAACTCATGCCCCGAAACTTCTGCCCTGAAACTCATGCACTGAATCTCATGCGCCAAATCTCATGACCTTAAACACAAGCCGTGAATCTCCTGCCCTGAACCTCATGCCCTGAATCTCATGCTCTGAAACTCCCGCCCTGAAACTCATGCACTGAAAGACATGCCCTGAAACTCTTGCACTGAAACACCTGCCCTGAACCGCCTGCCATGAATCTCCTGCCCTGAAACTGCTGCACTGAATCTCAAGCCCTGAAATCACAGACCTGAAACCCATGCCCTGAAACTCATGTCCTGAATCTCATGCCCTGAAACTCCTGCCCTGAATCTCCTGCCGTCAAACTCATGCCCTGAATCTCCTGCCACGAATCTCCTGTCTTCAACTCATGCCCTGAATCTCATGCCCTCAAACTCAAGAACTGAAACACCTGCCCTAAAACACATGCCCTGAATGTCATGCCCTGAAATTCCTGCCCTGAAACTCCTGCACTGAAACACGTGCCCTAAAACACCTGCCTTGAAACTCAAGCCCCGAATTTCATGCTCTGAATCTCCTGCCCTGAATCTCCTGCCTTGAAACTCATGCCCTGAATCTCATGCCCTTAAACTCTTGCACTGCCCTAAAACACATGCCCTGAATGTCATGCCCTGAAATTCCTGCCCTGAAACTCATGCCCTGATTCTCATGCCCTGAAACTCTTGCACTGAAACACCTACCCTAAAACACATGCCCTGAATGTCATGTCCTGAAACTCCTACCCTGAAACTCACGCCTGAAACTCATGCCCTGAATCTCCTGCCCTGAAACTCAAGCCCTGATTCTCCTGCCCTGAAACTCATGCCCTGAATCTCATGCCCTGAAACTTCTGCCCTGAAACTCATGCACTGAATCTCATGCCCTGAAACTCTTGCAGTGAAACACCTACCCTAATACTCATGCCCTGAATCTTATGCCCTGAATCTCATGCCGTGAAACTCATGCACTGAAACTCCTTTCCTGTAACTGATGCCATGAATCACATGCACTGAAACTCATGCACTGAACCTCATGCCCTGAAACTGAAGCCCTGAATCTCATGCACTGAAACTCATGCCGTGAATCTCATACCCTGAAACTCCTGCCCTTAAACTCATGCACAGAAACTCATGCACTGAAACTCATGCCCTGAATCTCAAGCTCTGAAACTCCTGCCCTGAAACTCTTGCACTGAAAGACATGCCCTGAAACTCTTGCACTGAAACTCTTGCACTGAAACACCTGCCCTGAATCTCCTACTCTGAATCTCCTGCCCTGAAATTGCTGCCCTGAATCTCAAGCCCTGAAACCACAGACCTGAAACCCATGCCCTGAAACTCATGTCGTGAATCTCATGCCCTGAAACTCATGTCCTGAATCTCATGCCCTGAAACTCATGCCCTGAAACTCATGCCCTGAATCTCGTGCCGTGAAACTCCTGCCCTCAAACTCATGCACTGAAACTCATGCTCTGAATCTCCTGCCCTGAAACTCCGTCACTGAAACACGTGCCCTAAAACACCTGCCTTGAAACTCAAGCCCCGAATTTCATGCCCTGAATCTCCTGCCCTGAATCTCCTGCCTTGAAACTCATGCCCTGAATCTCATGCCCTCAAACTCTTGCACTGAAACACCTGCCCTAAAACACATGCCCTGAATGTCATGCCCTAAAATTCCTGCCCTGAAACTCATGCCCTGATTCTCATGCCCTGAATCTCTTGCACTGAAACACCTACCCTAAAACACATGTCCTGAACGTCATGTCCTGAAACTCACGCCATGAAACTCATGCCGTGAATCTCCTGCCCTGAAACTCAAGCCCTGATTCTCCTGCCCTGAAACTCATGCCCTGAAACTTCTGCCCTGAAACTCATGCACTGAATCTCATGCGCTAAATCTCATGACATTAAACTCAAGCCGTGAATCTCCTGGACTGAAACTCATGTCCTGAATCTCAAGCTCTGAAACTTCTGCCCTGAAACTCCTGCACTGAAATACGTGCCCTAAAACACCTGCCTTGAAACTCAAGCCCCGAATCTCATGCCCTCAAACTCTTGCACTGAAATACCTGCCCTAAAACACATGCCCTGAATCTTATGCCCTGAATCTCATGCCGTGAAACTCATGCACTGAACTCCTGCCCTGTAACTGATGCCCTGAATCACATGCACTGAAACTCATGCACTGAACCTCATGCCCTGAAACTGAAGCCCTGAATCTCATGCACTGAAACTCATGCACTAAATCTCATACCCTGAAACTCCTGCCCTGAAACTCATGCACTGAAACTCATGCACTGAAACTCATGCCCTGAATCTCATGCCTTAAAACTCCTGTGCTGAATCCCATGCCCTGAAACTCATACCCTGAATCTCATGCCCTGAAACTCCTGCACTGAAACTCATGCGCTAAATCTCATACCCTGAAACTTCTGCCCTGAAACTCATGCACTGAATCTCATGCGCTAAATCTCATGACCTTAAACTCAAGCCGTGAATCTCCTGCCCTGAAACTCATGCCCAGAATCTCATGCTCCGAAACTCCTGCCCTGAAACTCATGCACTGAAAGAAATGCCCTGAAACTCTTGCACTGAAACTCCTGCACTGAAACACCTGCCCTGAACCGCCTGCCATGAATCTTCAGCCCTGAAACTGCTGCCCTGAATCTCAAGCCCTGAAATCACAGACCTGAAACCCATGCCCTGAAACTCATGTCCTGAATCTCATGCCCTTAAACTCATGCCCTGAAACTCCTGCCCTGAATCTCCTGCCTTCAAACTCATGCCCTGAATCTCATGACCTGAATCTCCTGCCCTGAATCTCCTGCCTTCAACTCATGCCCTGAATCTCATGCCCTCAAACTCAAGAACTGAAACACCTGCCCTAAAACACATGCCCTGAATCTCATGCCCTGAAACTTCTGCCCTGAAACTCATGCACTGAATCTCATGCCCTGAAACTCTTGCAGTGAAACACCTACCCTAATACTCATGCCCTGAATCTTATGCCCTGAATCTCATGCCGTGAAACTCATGCACTGAAACTCCTTTCCTGTAACTGATGCCATGAATCACATGCACTGAAACTCATGCACTGAACCTCATGCCCTGAAACTGAAGCCCTGAATCTCATGCACTGAAACTCATGCCGTGAATCTCATACCCTGAAACTCCTGCCCTTAAACTCATGCACTGAAACTCATGCACTGAAACTCATGCCCTGAATCTCAAGCTCTGAAACTCCTGCCCTGAAACTCATGCACTGAAAGACATGCCCTGAAACTCTTGCACTGAAACTCTTGCACTGAAACACCTGCCCTGAATCTCCTACCCTGAATCTCCTGCCCTGAAATTGCTGCCCTGAATCTCAAGCCCTGAAACCACAGACCTGAAACCCATGCCCTGAAACTCATGTCGTGAATCTCATGCCCTGAAACTCATGTCCTGAATCTCATGCCCTGAAACTCATGCCCTGAAACTCATGCCCTGAATCTCGTGCCGTGAAACTCCTGCCCTCAAACTGATGCACTGAAACTCATGCTCTGAATCTCCTGCCCTGAAACTCCGTCACTGAAACACGTGCCCTAAAACACCTGCCTTGAAACTCAAGCCCCGAATTTCATGCCCTGAATCTCCTGCCCTGAATCTCCTGCCTTGAAACTCATGCCCTGAATCTCATGCCCTCAAACTCTTGCACTGAAACACCTGCCCTAAAACACATGCCCTGAATCTTATGCCCTGAATCTCATGCCGTGAAACTCATGCACTGAAACTCCTGCCCTGTAACTGATGCCCTGAATCACATGCACTGAAACTCATGCACTGAACCTCATGCCCTGAAACTGAAGCCCTGAATCTCATGCACTGAAACTCATGCCCTAAATCTCATACCCTGAAACTCCTGCCCTGAAACTCATGCACTGAAACTCATGCACTGAAACTCATGCCCTGAATCTCATGCCTTAAAACTCCTGTGCTGAATCCCATGCCCTGAAACTCATACCCTGAATCTCATGCCCTGAAACTCCTGCACTGAAACTCATGCGCTAAATCTCATACCCTGAAACTTCTGCCCTGAAACTCATGCACTGAATCTCATGCGCTAAATCTCATGACCTTAAACTCAAGCCGTGAATCTCCTGCCCTGAAACTCATGCCCAGAATCTCATGCTCCGAAACTCCTGCCCTGAAACTCATGCACTGAAATACATGCCCTGAAACTCTTGCACTGAAACTCCTGCACTGAAACACCTGCCCTGAACCGCCTGCCATGAATCTTCAGCCCTGAAACTGCTGCCCTGAATCTCAAGCCCTGAAATCACAGACCTGAAACCCATGCCCTGAAACTCATGTCCTGAATCTCATGCCCTTAAACTCATGCCCTGAAACTCCTGCCCTGAATCTCCTGCCTTCAAACTCATGCCCTGAATCTCATGACATGAATCTCCTGCCCTGAATCTCCTGCCTTCAACTCATGCCCTGAATCTCATGCCCTCAAACTCAAGAACTGAAACACCTGCCCTAAAACACATGCCCTGAATGTCATGTCCTGAAATTCCTGCCCTGAAACTCCTGCACTGAAACACGTGCCCTAAAACAACTGCCTTGAAACTCAAGCCCCGAATTTCATGCTCTGAATCTCCTGCCCTGAATCTCCTGCCTTGAAACTCATGCCCTGAATCTCATTCCCTTAAACTCTTGCACTGCCCTAAAACACATGCCCTGAATGTCATGCCCTGAAATTCCTGCCCTGAAACTCATGCCCTGATTCTCATGCCCTGAAACTCTTGCATTGAAACACCTACCCTAAAACACATGCCCTGAATGTCATGTCCTGAAACTCCTACCCTGAAACTCACGCCCTGAAACTCATGCCCTGAATCTCCTGCCCTGAAACTCAAGCCCTGATTCTCCTGCCCTGAAACTCATGCCCTGAATCTCATGCCCTGAAACTTCTGCCCTGAAACTCATGCACTGAATCTCATGCCCTGAAACTCTTGCAGTGAAACACCTACCCTAATACTCATGCCCTGAATCTTATGCCCTGAATCTCATGCCGTGAAACTCATGCACTGAAACTCCTTTCCTGTAACAGATGCCATGAATCACATGCACTGAAACTCATGCACTGAACCTCATGCCCTGAAACTGAAGCCCTGAATCTCATGCACTGAAACTCATGCCGTGAATCTCATACCCTGAAACTCCTGCCCTTAAACTCATGCACTGAAACTCATGCACTGAAACTCATGCCCTGAATCTCAAGCTCTGAAACTCCTGCCCTGAAACTCATGCACTGAAAGACATGCCCTGAAACTCTTGCACTGAAACTCTTGCACTGAAACACCTGCCCTGAATCTCCTACCCTGAATCTCCTGCCCTGAAATTGCTGCCCTGAATCTCAAGCCCTGAAACCACAGACCTGAAACCCATGCCCTGAAACTCATGTCGTGAATCTCATGCCCTGAAACTCATGTCCTGAATCTCATGCCCTGAAACTCATGCCCTGAAACTCATGCCCTGAATCTCGTGCCGTGAAACTCCTGCCCTCAAACTGATGCACTGAAACTCATGCTCTGAATCTCCTGCCCTGAAACTCCGTCACTGAAACACGTGCCCTAAAACACCTGCCTTGAAACTCAAGCCCCGAATTTCATGCCCTGAATCTCCTGCCCTGAATCTCCTGCCTTGAAACTCATGCCCTGAATCTCATGCCCTCAAACTCTTGCACTGAAACACCTGCCCTAAAACACATGCCCTGAATATCATGCCCTAAAATTCCTGCCCTGAAACTCATGCCCTGATTCTCATGCCCTGAATCTCTTGCACTGAAACACCTACCCTAAAACACATGCCCTGAACGTCATGTCCTGAAACTCACGCCATGAAACTCATGCCGTGAATCTCCTGCCCTGAAACTCAAGCCCTGATTCTCCTGCCCTGAAACTCATGCCCTGAAACTTCTGCCCTGAAACTCATGCACTGAATCTCATGCGCTAAATCTCATGACATTAAACTCAAGCCGTGAATCTCCTGGACTGAAACTCATGTCCTGAATCTCAAGCTCTGAAACTTCTGCCCTGAAACTCCTGCACTGAAATACGTGCCCTAAAACACCTGCCTTGAAACTCAAGCCCCGAATCTCATGCCCTCAAACTCTTGCACTGAAATACCTGCCCTAAAACACATGCCCTGAATCTTATGCCCTGAATCTCATGCCGTGAAACTCATGCACTGAAACTCCTGCCCTGTAACTGATGCCCTGAATCACATGCACTGAAACTCATGCACTGAACCTCATGCCCTCAAACTCAAGAACTGAAACACCTGCCCTAAAACACATGCCCTGAATGTCATGCCCTGAAATTCCTGCCCTGAAACTCCTGCACTGAAACTCATGCTCTGAATCTCATGCCCTGAAACTTCTGCCCTGAAACTCATGCACTGAATCTCATGCGCTAAATCTCATGACCTTAAACTCAAGCTGTGAATCTCCTGGAGTGAAACTCATGTCCTGAATCTCAAGCTCTGAAACTTCTGCCCTGAAACTCCTGCACTGAAATACTTGCCCTAAAACACCTGCCTTGAAACTCAAGCCCAAATCTCATGCCCTGAATCTCCTGCCCTGAATCTCCTGCCCTGAATCTCCTGCGTTGAAACTCATGCCCTGAATCTCCTGCCCTGAAAATCTTGCACTGAAACACCTACCCTAATACTAATGCCCTGAATCTCATGCCGTGAAACTCATGCACTGAAACTCCTGCCCTGTAACTGATGCCCTGAATCTCATGCACTGAAACTCATGCCCTAAATCTCATACCCTGAAACTCCTGCCCTGAAACTCATGCACTGAAACTCATGCACTTAAACTCATGCCCTGAATCTCATGCCTTGAAACTCCTGTCCTGAATCTCATTCCCTGAAACTCAGACCCTGAATCTCATTCCCTGAAACTCCTGCACTGAAAATCACGCCCTGAATTACATGACCTGAAACTCCTGCCCTGAAAATCATGCCCTGAAACTCATGCCCTGAATCTCATGCCCTGAAAGTCAAGTCCTGATTCTCCTGCCCTGAAACTCATGCCCTGAATCTCATGCCCTGAATCTTCTGCCCCGAAACTCATGCACTGAATCTCATGAGCTAAATCTCATGACCTTAAACTCAAGCCGTGAATCTCATGCCCTGAAACTCATGCCCTGAATCTCATGTTCTGAAACTCATGCCCTGAATCTCATGCCCTGAAACTCAAGCCCTGATTCTCCTGCCCTGAAACTCATGCCCCGAAACTTCTGCCCTGAAACTCATGCACTGAATCTCATGCGCCAAATCTCATGACCTTAAACACAAGCCGTGAATCTCCTGCCCTGAACCTCATGCCCTGAATCTCATGCTCTGAAACTCCCGCCCTGAAACTCATGCACTGAAAGACATGCCCTGAAACTCTTGCACTGAAACACCTGCCCTGAACCGCCTGCCATGAATCTCCTGCCCTGAAACTGCTGCACTGAATCTCAAGCCCTGAAATCACAGACCTGAAACCCATGCCCTGAAACTCATGTCCTGAATCTCATGCCCTGAAACTCCTGCCCTGAATCTCCTGCCGTCAAACTCATGCCCTGAATCTCCTGCCACGAATCTCCTGCCTTCAACTCATGCCCTGAATCTCATGCCCTCAAACTCAAGAACTGAAACACCTGCCCTAAAACACATGCCCTGAATGTCATGCCCTGAAATTCCTGCCCTGAAACTCCTGCACTGAAACACGTGCCCTAAAACACCTGCCTTGAAACTCAAGCCCCGAATTTCATGCTCTGAATCTCCTGCCCTGAATCTCCTGCCTTGAAACTCATGCCCTGAATCTCATGCCCTTAAACTCTTGCACTGCCCTAAAACACATGCCCTGAATGTCATGCCCTGAAATTCCTGCCCTGAAACTCATGCCCTGATTCTCATGCCCTGAAACTCTTGCACTGAAACACCTACCCTAAAACACATGCCCTGAATGTCATGTCCTGAAACTCCTACCCTGAAACTCACGCCCTGAAACTCATGCCCTGAATCTCCTGCCCTGAAACTCAAGCCCTGATTCTCCTGCCCTGAAACTCATGCCCTGAATCTCATGCCCTGAAACTTCTGCCCTGAAACTCATGCACTGAATCTCATGCCCTGAAACTCTTGCAGTGAAACACCTACCCTAATACTCATGCCCTGAATCTTATGCCCTGAATCTCATGCCGTGAAACTCATGCACTGAAACTCCTTTCCTGTAACTGATGCCATGAATCACATGCACTGAAACTCATGCACTGAACCTCATGCCCTGAAACTGAAGCCCTGAATCTCATGCACTGAAACTCATGCCGTGAATCTCATACCCTGAAACTCCTGCCCTTAAACTCATGCACTGAAACTCATGCACTGAAACTCATGCCCTGAATCTCAAGCTCTGAAACTCCTGCCCTGAAACTCATGCACTGAAAGACATGCCCTGAAACTCTTGCACTGAAACTCTTGCACTGAAACACCTGCCCTGAATCTCCTACTCTGAATCTCCTGCCCTGAAATTGCTGCCCTGAATCTCAAGCCCTGAAACCACAGACCTGAAACCCATGCCCTGAAACTCATGTCGTGAATCTCATGCCCTGAAACTCATGTCCTGAATCTCATGCCCTGAAACTCATGCCCTGAATCTCGTGCCGTGAAACTCCTGCCCTCAAACTCATGCACTGAAACTCATGCTCTGAATCTCCTGCCCTGAAACTCCGTCACTGAAACACGTGCCCTAAAACACCTGCCTTGAAACTCAAGCCCCGAATTTCATGCCCTGAATCTCCTGCCCTGAATCTCCTGCCTTGAAACTCATGCCCTGAATCTCATGCCCTCAAACTCTTGCACTGAAACACCTGCCCTAAAACACATGCCCTGAATGTCATGCCCTAAAATTCCTGCCCTGAAACTCATGCCCTGATTCTCATGCCCTGAATCTCTTGCACTGAAACACCTACCCTAAAACACATGTCCTGAACGTCATGTCCTGAAACTCACGCCATGAAACTCATGCCGTGAATCTCCTGCCCTGAAACTCAAGCCCATTTCTCCTGCCCTGAAACTCATGCCCTGAAACTTCTGCCCTGAAACTCATGCACTGAATCTCATGCGCTAAATCTCATGACATTAAACTCAAGCCGTGAATCTCCTGGACTGAAACTCATGTCCTGAATCTCAAGCTCTGAAACTTCTGCCCTGAAACTCCTGCACTGAAATACGTGCCCTAAAACACCTGCCTTGAAACTCAAGCCCCGAATCTCATGCCCTCAAACTCTTGCACTGAAATACCTGCCCTAAAACACATGCCCTGAATCTTATGCCCTGAATCTCATGCCGTGAAACTCATGCACTGAAACTCCTGCCCTGTAACTGATGCCCTGAATCACATGCACTGAAACTCATGCACTGAACCTCATGCCCTGAAACTGAAGCCCTGAATCTCATGCACTGAAACTCATGCCCTAAATCTCATACCCTGAAACTCCTGCCCTGAAACTCATGCACTGAAACTCATGCACTGAAACTCATGCCCTGAATCTCATGCCTTAAAACTCCTGTGCTGAATCCCATGCCCTGAAACTCATACCCTGAATCTCATGCCCTGAAACTCCTGCACTGAAACTCATGCGCTAAATCTCATACCCTGAAACTTCTGCCCTGAAACTCATGCACTGAATCTCATGCGCTAAATCTCATGACCTTAAACTCAAGCCGTGAATCTCCTGCCCTGAAACTCATGCCCAGAATCTCATGCTCCGAAACTCCTGCCCTGAAACTCATGCACTGAAAGACATGCCCTGAAACTCTTGCACTGAAACTCCTGCACTGAAACACCTGCCCTGAACCGCCTGCCATGAATCTTCAGCCCTGAAACTGCTGCCCTGAATCTCAAGCCCTGAAATCACAGACCTGAAACCCATGCCCTGAAACTCATGTCCTGAATCTCATGCCCTTAAACTCATGCCCTGAAACTCCTGCCCTGAATCTCCTGCCTTCAAACTCATGCCCTGAATCTCATGACCTGAATCTCCTGCCCTGAATCTCCTGCCTTCAACTCATGCCCTGAATCTCATGCCCTCAAACTCAAGAACTGAAACACCTGCCCTAAAACACATGCCCTGAATCTCATGCCCTGAAACTTCTGCCCTGAAACTCATGCACTGAATCTCATGCCCTGAAACTCTTGCAGTGAAACACCTACCCTAATACTCATGCCCTGAATCTTATGCCCTGAATCTCATGCCGTGAAACTCATGCACTGAAACTCCTTTCCTGTAACTGATGCCATGAATCACATGCACTGAAACTCATGCACTGAACCTCATGCCCTGAAACTGAAGCCCTGAATCTCATGCACTGAAACTCATGCCGTGAATCTCATACCCTGAAACTCCTGCCCTTAAACTCATGCACTGAAATTCATGCACTGAAACTCATGCCCTGAATCTCAAGCTCTGAAACTCCTGCCCTGAAACTCATGCACTGAAAGACATGCCCTGAAACTCTTGCACTGAAACACCTGCCCTGAATCTCCTACCCTGAATCTCCTGCCCTGAAATTGCTGCCCTGAATCTCAAGCCCTGAAACCACAGACCTGAAACCCATGCCCTGAAACTCATGTCGTGAATCTCATGCCCTGAAACTCATGTCCTGAATCTCATGCCCTGAAACTCATGCCCTGAAACTCATGCCCTGAATCTCGTGCCGTGAAACTCCTGCCCTCAAACTGATGCACTGAAACTCATGCTCTGAATCTCCTGCCCTGAAACTCCGTCACTGAAACACGTGCCCTAAAACACCTGCCTTGAAACTCAAGCCCCGAATTTCATGCCCTGAATCTCCTGCCCTGAATCTCCTGCCTTGAAACTCATGCCCTGAATCTCATGCCCTCAAACTCTTGCACTGAAACACCTGCCCTAAAACACATGCCCTGAATCTTATGCCCTGAATCTCATGCCGTGAAACTCATGCACTGAAACTCCTGCCCTGTAACTGATGCCCTGAATCACATGCACTGAAACTCATGCACTGAACCTCATGCCCTGAAACTGAAGCCCTGAATCTCATGCACTGAAACTCATGCCCTAAATCTCATACCCTGAAACTCCTGCCCTGAAACTCATGCACTGAAACTCATGCACTGAAACTCATGCCCTGAATCTCATGCCTTAAAACTCCTGTGCTGAATCCCATGCCCTGAAACTCATACCCTGAATCTCATGCCCTGAAACCTCTGCACTGAAACTCATGCGCTAAATCTCATACCCTGAAACTTCTGCCCTGAAACTCATGCACTGAATCTCATGCGCTAAATCTCATGACCTTAAACTCAAGCCGTGAATCTCCTGCCCTGAAACTCATGCCCAGAATCTCATGCTCCGAAACTCCTGCCCTGAAACTCATGCACTGAAAGACATGCCCTGAAACTCTTGCACTGAAACTCCTGCACTGAAACACCTGCCCTGAACCGCCTGCCATGAATCTTCAGCCCTGAAACTGCTGCCCTGAATCTCAAGCCCTGAAATCACAGACCTGAAACCCATGCCCTGAAACTCATGTCCTGAATCTCATGCCCTTAAACTCATGCCCTGAAACTCCTGCCCTGAATCTCCTGCCTTCAAACTCATGCCCTGAATCTCATGACCTGAATCTCCTGCCCTGAATCTCCTGCCTTCAACTCATGCCCTGAATCTCATGCCCTCAAACTCAAGAACTGAAACACCTGCCCTAAAACACATGCCCTGAATGTCATGTCCTGAAATTCCTGCCCTGAAACTCCTGCACTGAAACACGTGCCCTAAAACAACTGCCTTGAAACTCAAGCCCCGAATTTCATGCTCTGAATCTCCTGCCCTGAATCTCCTGCCTTGAAACTCATGCCCTGAATCTCATTCCCTTAAACTCTTGCACTGCCCTAAAACACATGCCCTGAATGTCATGCCCTGAAATTCCTGCCCTGAAACTCATGCCCTGATTCTCATGCCCTGAAACTCTTGCATTGAAACACCTACCCTAAAACACATGCCCTGAATGTCATGTCCTGAAACTCCTACCCTGAAACTCACGCCCTGAAACTCATGCCCTGAATCTCCTGCCCTGAAACTCAAGCCCTGATTCTCCTGCCCTGAAACTCATGCCCTGAATCTCATGCCCTGAAACTTCTGCCCTGAAACTCATGCACTGAATCTCATGCCCTGAAACTCTTGCAGTGAAACACCTACCCTAATACTCATGCCCTGAATCTTATGCCCTGAATCTCATGCCGTGAAACTCATGCACTGAAACTCCTTTCCTGTAACAGATGCCATGAATCACATGCACTGAAACTCATGCACTGAACCTCATGCCCTGAAACTGAAGCCCTGAATCTCATGCACTGAAACTCATGCCGTGAATCTCATACCCTGAAACTCCTGCCCTTAAACTCATGCACTGAAACTCATGCACTGAAACTCATGCCCTGAATCTCAAGCTCTGAAACTCCTGCCCTGAAACTCATGCACTGAAAGACATGCCCTGAAACTCTTGCACTGAAACTCTTGCACTGAAACACCTGCCCTGAATCTCCTACCCTGAATCTCCTGCCCTGAAATTGCTGCCCTGAATCTCAAGCCCTGAAACCACAGACCTGAAACCCATGCCCTGAAACTCATGTCGTGAATCTCATGCCCTGAAACTCATGTCCTGAATCTCATGCCCTGAAACTCATGCCCTGAAACTCATGCCCTGAATCTCGTGCCGTGAAACTCCTGCCCTCAAACTGATGCACTGAAACTCATGCTCTGAATCTCCTGCCCTGAAACTCCGTCACTGAAACACGTGCCCTAAAACACCTGCCTTGAAACTCAAGCCCCGAATTTCATGCCCTGAATCTCCTGCCCTGAATCTCCTGCCTTGAAACTCATGCCCTGAATCTCATGCCCTCAAACTCTTGCACTGAAACACCTGCCCTAAAACACATGCCCTGAATATCATGCCCTAAAATTCCTGCCCTGAAACTCATGCCCTGATTCTCATGCCCTGAATCTCTTGCACTGAAACACCTACCCTAAAACACATGCCCTGAACGTCATGTCCTGAAACTCACGCCATGAAACTCATGCCGTGAATCTCCTGCCCTGAAACTCAAGCCCTGATTCTCCTGCCCTGAAACTCATGCCCTGAAACTTCTGCCCTGAAACTCATGCACTGAATCTCATGCGCTAAATCTCATGACATTAAACTCAAGCCGTGAATCTCCTGGACTGAAACTCATGTCCTGAATCTCAAGCTCTGAAACTTCTGCCCTGAAACTCCTGCACTGAAATACGTGCCCTAAAACACCTGCCTTGAAACTCAAGCCCCGAATCTCATGCCCTCAAACTCTTGCACTGAAATACCTGCCCTAAAACACATGCCCTGAATCTTATGCCCTGAATCTCATGCCGTGAAACTCATGCACTGAAACTCCTGCCCTGTAACTGATGCCCTGAATCACATGCACTGAAACTCATGCACTGAACCTCATGCCCTCAAACTCAAGAACTGAAACACCTGCCCTAAAACACATGCCCTGAATGTCATGCCCTGAAATTCCTGCCCTGAAACTCCTGCACTGAAACACGTGCCCTAAAACACCTGCCTTGAAACTCAAGCCCCGAATTTCATGCTCTGAATCTCCTGCCCTGAATCTCCTGCCTTGAATCTCATGCCCTGAATCTCATGCCCTTAAACTCTTGCACTGCCCTAAAACACATGCCCTGAATGTCATGCCCTGAAATTCCTGCCCTGAAACTCATGCCCTGATTCTCATGCCCTGAAACTCTTGCACTGAAACACCTACCCTAAAACACATGCCCTGAATGTCATGTCCTGAAACTCCTACCCTGAAACTCACGCCCTGAAACTCATGCCCTGAATCTCCTGCCCTGAAACTCAAGCCCTGATTCTCCTGCCCTGAAACTCATGCCCTGAATCTCATGCCCTGAAACTTCTGCCCTGAAACTCATGCACTGAATCTCATGCCCTGAAACTCTTGCAGTGAAACACCTACCCTAATACTCATGCCCTGAATCTTATGCCCTGAATCTCATGCCGTGAAACTCATGCACTGAAACTCCTTTCCTGTAACTGATGCCATGAATCACATGCACTGAAACTCATGCACTGAACCTCATGCCCTGAAACTGAAGCCCTGAATCTCATGCACTGAAACTCATGCCGTGAATCTCATACCCTGAAACTCCTGCCCTTAAACTCATGCACTGAAACTCATGCACTGAAACTCATGCCCTGAATCTCAAGCTCTGAAACTCCTGCCCTGAAACTCATGCACTGAAACACCTGCCCTGAATCTCCTACTCTGAATCTCCTGCCCTGAAATTGCTGCCCTGAATCTCAAGCCCTGAAACCACAGACCTGAAACCCATGCCCTGAAACTCATGTCGTGAATCTCATGCCCTGAAACTCATGTCCTGAATCTCATGCCCTGAAACTCATGCCCTGAAACTCATGCCCTGAATCTCGTGCCGTGAAACTCCTGCCCTCAAACTCATGCACTGAAACTCATGCTCTGAATCTCCTGCCCTGAAACTCCGTCACTGAAACACGTGCCCTAAAACACCTGCCTTGAAACTCAAGCCCCGAATTTCATGCCCTGAATCTCCTGCCCTGAATCTCCTGCCTTGAAACTCATGCCCTGAATCTCATGCCCTCAGACTCTTGCACTGAAATACCTGCCCTAAAACACATGCCCTGAATGTCATGCCCTGAAACTCATGCACTGAAACTCATGCACTGAAACTCATGCCCTGAATCTCAAGCCCTGAAACTCCTGTACTTAATCTCATGCCCTGAAACTCATGCCCTGAACCTCATGACCTGAAAGTCCTGCGCTGAAACTCATGCCATGAATCTCATATCCTGAAACTCACGCCCTGAATTACCTGCTCTGAAACTCCTGCCCTGAAACTCATGCCCAGAAACTCATGCCCTGAATCTCATGCCCTGAAACTCAAGCCCTGATTCTCCTGCCCTGAAGCTCATGCCCGGAATCTCATGCCCTGAAACTTCTGCGCTGAAACTCCTGCACTGAATCTCATGCGCTAAATCTCATGACCTTAAACTCAAGCCGTGAATCTCCTGCCCTGAAACTCATGCCCTGAATCTCATGCTCTGAAATTCCTGCCCTGAAACTCATGCACTGAAAGACATGCACTGAAACTCTTGCACTGAACCTCTTGCAGTGAAACACCTGCCCTGAATCTCCTGCCCTGAAACTGCTGCCCTGAATCTCAAGCCCTGAAACCACAGACCTGAAACCCATGCCCTGAAACTCATGTCGTGAATCTCATGCCCTGAAACTCTTGTCCTGAATCTCATGCCCTAAAACTTATGCCCTGAAACTCATGCCCTGAATCTCATGCCGTGAAACTCCTGCCCTCAAACTCATGCACTGAAACTCATGCTCTGAATCTCCTGCCCTGAAACTCCTGCATTGAAACACGTGCCCTAAAATACCTGCCTTGAAACTCATGCCCCGAATTTCATGCCCTGAAACTCTTGCACTGAAACACCTGCCCTAAAACACATGCCCTGAATGTCATGCCCTGAAATTCCTGCCCTGAAACTCATGCCCTGATTCTCATGCCCTGAAACTCCTGCCCTGAAACTCAAGCCCTGATTCTCCTGCCCTGAAACTCATGCTCTGAATCTCATGCCCTGAAACTTCTGCCCTGAAACTCATGCACTGAATCTCATGCGCTAAATCTCATGACCTTAAACTCAAGCTGTGAATCTCCTGGACTGAAACTCATGTCCTGAATCTCAAGCTCTGAAACTTCTGCCCTGAAACTCCTGCACTGAAATAATTGCCCTAAAACACCTGCCTTGAAACTCAAGCCCAAATCTCATGCCCTGAATCTCCTGCCCTGAATCTCCTGCCCTGAATCTCCTGCGTTGAATCTCATGCTCTGAAACTCCTGCCCTGAAAATCATGCACTGAAAGACATGCCCTGAAACTCTTGCACTGAACCTCTTGCACTGAAATACCTGCCCTGAAACTGCTGCCCTGATTCTCAAGCCCTGAAACCACAGACCTGAAACCCATGCCCTGAAACTCATGTCGTGAATCTCATGCCCTGAAACTCATGTCCTGAATCTCATGCCCTGAAACTCATGCCCTGAAACTCATGCCCTGAATCTCATGCCCTGAATCTCATGCCCTGAAACTCAAGCCCTGATTCTCCTGCCCTGAAACTCATGCCCTGAAACTTCTGCCCTGAAACTCACGCACTGAATCTCATGCGCTAAATCTCATGACCTTAAACTCAAGCCGTGAATCTCCTGCCCTGAAACTCATGCCCAGAATCTCATGCTCTGAAACTCCTGCCCTGAAACTCATGCACTGAAAGACATGCCCTGAAACTCTTGCACTGAAACTCCTGCACTGAAACACCTGCCCTGAACCGCCTGCCATGAATCTCCTGCCCTGAAACTGCTGCACTGAATCTCAAGCCCTGAAATCACAGACCTGAAACCCATGCCCTGAAACTCATGTCCTGAATCTCATGCCCTGAAACTCCTGCCCTGAATCTCCTGCCGTCAAACTCATGCCCTGAATCTCCTGCCACGAATCTCCTGCCTTCAACTCATGCCCTGAATCTCATGCCCTCAAACTCAAGAACTGAAACACCTGCCCTAAAACACATGCCCTGAATGTCATGCCCTGAAATTCCTGCCCTGAAACTCCTGCACTGAAACACGTGCCCTAAAACACCTGCCTTGAAACTCAAGCCCCGAATTTCATGCTCTGAATCTCCTGCCCTGAATCTCCTGCCTTGAAACTCATGCCCTGAATCTCATGCCCTTAAACTCTTGCACTGCCCTAAAACACATGCCCTGAATGTCATGCCCTGAAATTCCTGCCCTGAAACTCATGCCCTGATTCTCATGCCCTGAAACTCTTGCACTGAAACACCTACCCTAAAACACATGCCCTGAATGTCATGTCCTGAAACTCCTACCCTGAAACTCACGCCCTGAAACTCATGCCCTGAATCTCCTGCCCTGAAACTCAAGCCCTGATTCTCCTGCCCTGAAACTCATGCCCTGAATCTCATGCCCTGAAACTTCTGCCCTGAAACTCATGCACTGAATCTCATGCCCTGAAACTCTTGCAGTGAAACACCTACCCTAATACTCATGCCCTGAATCTTATGCCCTGAATCTCATGCCGTGAAACTCATGCACTGAAACTCCTTTCCTGTAACTGATGCCATGAATCACATGCACTGAAACTCATGCACTGAACCTCATGCCCTGAAACTGAAGCCCTGAATCTCATGCACTGAAACTCATGCCGTGAATCTCATACCCTGAAACTCCTGCCCTTAAACTCATGCACTGAAACTCATGCACTGAAACTCATGCCCTGAATCTCAAGCTCTGAAACTCCTGCCCTGAAACTCATGCACTGAAAGACATGCCCTGAAACTCTTGCACTGAAACTCTTGCACTGAAACACCTGCCCTGAATCTCCTATTCTGAATCTCCTGCCCTGAAATTGCTGCCCTGAATCTCAAGCCCTGAAACCACAGACCTGAAACCCATGCCCTGAAACTCATGTCGTGAATCTCATGCCCTGAAACTCATGTCCTGAATCTCATGCCCTGAAACTCATGCCCTGAAACTCATGCCCTGAATCTCGTGCCGTGAAACTCCTGCCCTCAAACTCATGCACTGAAACTCATGCTCTGAATCTCCTGCCCTGAAACTCCGTCACTGAAACACGTGCCCTAAAACACCTGCCTTGAAACTCAAGCCCCGAATTTCATGCCCTGAATCTCCTGCCCTGAATCTCCTGCCTTGAAACTCCTGCCCTGAATCTCATGCCCTCAAACTCTTGCACTGAAACACCTGCCCTAAAACACATGCCCTGAATGTCATGCCCTAAAATTCCTGCCCTGAAACTCATGCCCTGATTCTCATGCCCTGAATCTCTTGCACTGAAACACCTACCCTAAAACACATGCCCTGAACGTCATGTCCTGAAACTCACGCCATGAAACTCATGCCGTGAATCTCCTGCCCTGAAACTCAAGCCCTGATTCTCCTGCCCTGAAACTCATGCCCTGAAACTTCTGCCCTGAAACTCATGCACTGAATCTCATGCGCTAAATCTCATGACATTAAACTCAAGCCGTGAATCTCCTGGACTGAAACTCATGTCCTGAATCTCAAGCTCTGAAACTTCTGCCCTGAAACTCCTGCACTGAAATACGTGCCCTAAAACACCTGCCTTGAAACTCAAGCCCCGAATCTCATGCCCTCAAACTCTTGCACTGAAATACCTGCCCTAAAACACATGCCCTGAATCTTATGCCCTGAATCTCATGCCGTGAAACTCATGCACTGAAACTCCTGCCCTGTAACTGATGCCCTGAATCACATGCACTGAAACTCATGCACTGAACCTCATGCCCTGAAACTGAAGCCCTGAATCTCATGCACTGAAACTCATGCCCTAAATCTCATACCCTGAAACTCCTGCCCTGAAACTCATGCACTGAAACTCATGCACTGAAACTCATGCCCTGAATCTCATGCCTTAAAACTCCTGTGCTGAATCCCATGCCCTGAAACTCATACCCTGAATCTCATGCCCTGAAACTCCTGCACTGAAACTCATGCGCTAAATCTCATACCCTGAAACTTCTGCCCTGAAACTCATGCACTGAATCTCATGCGCTAAATCTCATGACCTTAAACTCAAGCCGTGAATCTCCTGCCCTGAAACTCATGCCCAGAATCTCATGCTCCGAAACTCCTGCCCTGAAACTCATGCACTGAAAGACATGCCCTGAAACTCTTGCACTGAAACTCCTGCACTGAAACACCTGCCCTGAACCGCCTGCCATGAATCTTCAGCCCTGAAACTGCTGCCCTGAATCTCAAGCCCTGAAATCACAGACCTGAAACCCATGCCCTGAAACTCATGTCCTGAATCTCATGCCCTTAAACTCATGCCCTGAAACTCCTGCCCTGAATCTCCTGCCTTCAAACTCATGCCCTGAATCTCATGACATGAATCTCCTGCCCTGAATCTCCTGCCTTCAACTCATGCCCTGAATCTCATGCCCTCAAACTCAAGAACTGAAACACCTGCCCTAAAACACATGCCCTGAATGTCATGCCCTGAAATTCCTGCCCTGAAACTCCTGCACTGAAACACGTGCCCTAAAACAACTGCCTTGAAACTCAAGCCCCGAATTTCATGCTCTGAATCTCCTGCCCTGAATCTCCTGCCTTGAAACTCATGCCCTGAATCTCATGCCCTTAAACTCTTGCACTGCCCTAAAACACATGCCCTGAATGTCATGCCCTGAAATTCCTGCCCTGAAACTCATGCCCTGATTCTCATGCCCTGAAACTCTTGCACTGAAACACCTACCCTAAAACACATGCCCTGAATGTCATGTCCTGAAACTCCTACCCTGAAACTCACGCCCTGAAACTCATGCCCTGAATCTCCTGCCCTGAAACTCAAGCCCTGATGCTCCTGCCCTGAAACTCATGCCCTGAATCTCATGCCCTGAAACTTCTGCCCTGAAACTCATGCACTGAATCTCATGCCCTGAAACTCTTGCAGTGAAACACCTACCCTAATACTCATGCCCTGAATCTTATGCCCTGAATCTCATGCCGTGAAACTCATGCACTGAAACTCCTTTCCTGTAACTGATGCCATGAATCACATGCACTGAAACTCATGCCGTGAATCTCATACCCTGAAACTCCTGCCCTTAAACTCATGCACTGAAACTCATGCACTGAAACTCCTGCCCTGAATCTCAAGCTCTGAAACTCCTGCCCTGAAACTCATGCACTGAAACTCTTGCACTGAAACACCTGCCCTGAATCTCCTACCCTGAATCTCCTGCCCTGAAATTGCTGCCCTGAATCTCAAGCCCTGAAACCACAGACCTGAAACCCATGCCCTGAAACTCATGTCGTGAATCTCATGCCCTGAAACTCATGTCCTGAATCTCATGCCCTGAAACTCATGCCCTGAAACTCATGCCCTGAATCTTGTGCCGTGAAACTCCTGCCCTCAAACTGATGCACTGAAACTCATGCTCTGAATCTCCTGCCCTGAAACTCCGTCACTGAAACACGTGCCCTAAAACACCTGCCTTGAAACTCAAGCCCCGAATTTCATGCCCTGAATCTCCTGCCCTAAATCTCCTGCCTTGAAACTCATGCCCTGAATCTCATGCCCTCAAACTCTTGCACTGAAACACCTGCCCTAAAACACATGCCCTGAATATCATGCCCTAAAATTCCTGCCCTGAAACTCATGCCCTGATTCTCATGCCCTGAATCTCTTGCACTGAAACACCTACCCTAAAACACATGCCCTGAACGTCATGTCCTGAAACTCACGCCATGAAACTCATGCCGTGAATCTCCTGCCCTGAAACTCAAGCCCTGATTCTCCTGCCCTGAAACTCATGCCCTGAAACTTCTGCCCTGAAACTCATGCACTGAATCTCATGCGCTAAATCTCATGACATTAAACTCAAGCCGTGAATCTCCTGGACTGAAACTCATGCCCTGAATCTCCTGCCCTAAATCTCCTGCCTTGAAACTCAAGCCCCGAATCTCATGCCCTCAAACTCTTGCACTGAAATACCTGCCCTAAAACACATGCCCTGAATCTTATGCCCTGAATCTCATGCCGTGAAACTCATGCACTGAAACTCCTGCCCTGTAACTGATGCCCTGAATCACATGCACTGAAACTCATGCACTGAACCTCATGCCCTCAAACTCAAGAACTGAAACACCTGCCCTAAAACACATGCCCTGAATGTCATGCCCTGAAATTCCTGCCCTGAAACTCCTGCACTGAAACACGTGCCCTAAAACACCTGCCTTGAAACTCAAGCCCCGAATTTCATGCTCTGAATCTCCTGCCCTGAATCTCCTGCCTTGAAACTCATGCCCTGAATCTCATGCCCTTAAACTCTTGCACTGCCCTAAAACACATGCCCTGAATGTCATGCCCTGAAATTCCTGCCCTGAAACTCATGCCCTGATTCTCATGCCCTGAAACTCTTGCACTGAAACACCTACCCTAAAACACATGCCCTGAATGTCATGTCCTGAAACTCCTACCCTGAAACTCACGCCCTGAAACTCATGCCCTGAATCTCCTGCCCTGAAACTCAAGCCCTGATTCTCCTGCCCTGAAACTCATGCCCTGAATCTCATGCCCTGAAACTCATGCACTGAATCTCATGCCCTGAAACTCTTGCAGTGAAACACCTACCCTAATACTCATGCCCTGAATCTTATGCCCTGAATCTCATGCCGTGAAACTCATGCACTGAAACTCCTTTCCTGTAACTGATGCCATGAATCACATGCACTGAAACTCATGCACTGAACCTCATGCCCTGAAACTGAAGCCCTGAATCTCATGCACTGAAACTCATGCCGTGAATCTCATACCCTGAAACTCCTGCCCTTAAACTCATGCACTGAAACTCATGCACTGAAACTCATGCCCTGAATCTCAAGCTCTGAAACTCCTGCCCTGAAACTCATGCACTGAAAGACATGCCCTGAAACTCTTGCACTGAAACTCTTGCACTGAAACACCTGCCCTGAATCTCCTACTCTGAATCTCCTGCCCTGAAATTGCTGCCCTGAATCTCAAGCCCTGAAACCACAGACCTGAAACCCATGCCCTGAAACTCATGTCGTGAATCTCATGCCCTGAAACTCATGTCCTGAATCTCATGCCCTGAAACTCATGCCCTGAAACTCATGCCCTGATTCTCATGCCCTGAATCTCTTGCACTGAAACACCTACCCTAAAACACATGCCCTGAACGTCATGTCCTGAAACTCACGCCATGAAACTCATGCCGTGAATCTCCTGCCCTGAAACTCAAGCCCTGATTCTCCTGCCCTGAAACTCATGCCCTGAAACTTCTGCCCTGAAACTCATGCACTGAATCTCATGCGCTAAATCTCATGACATTAAACTCAAGCCGTGAATCTCCTGGACTGAAACTCATGTCCTGAATCTCAAGCTCTGAAACTTCTGCCCTGAAACTCCTGCACTGAAATACGTGCCCTAAAACACCTGCCTTGAAACTCAAGCCCCGAATCTCATGCCCTCAAACTCTTGCACTGAAATACCTGCCCTAAAACACATGCCCTGAATCTTATGCCCTGAATCTC
Source organism: Mobula birostris (assembly GCF_030028105.1). Lineage (NCBI taxonomy): Eukaryota > Metazoa > Chordata > Chondrichthyes > Myliobatiformes > Myliobatidae > Mobula > Mobula birostris. The sequence goes on from NW_027274953.1 coordinate 47,002, forward strand.
ATGCCGTGAAACTCATGCACTGAAACTCCTGCCCTGCAACTGATGCCCTGAATCACATGCACTGAAACTCATGCACTGAACCTCATGCCCTGAAACTGAAGCCCTGAATCTCATGCACTGAAACTCATGCCCTAAATCTCATACCCTGAAACTCCTGCCCTGAAAATCATGCACTGAAACTCATGCACTGAAACTCATGCCCTGAATCTCATGCCTTAAAACTCCTGTGCTGAATCCCATGCCCTGAAACTCATACCCTGAATCTCATGCCCTGAAACTCCTACACTGAAACTCATGCGCTAAATCTCATACCCTGAAACTTCTGCCCTGAAACTCATGCACTGAATCTCATGCGCTAAATCTCATGACCTTAAACTCAAGCCGTGAATCTCCTGCCCTGAAACTCATGCCCAGAATCTCATGCTCCGAAACTCCTGCCCTGAAACTCATGCACTGAAAGACATGCCCTGAAACTCTTGCACTGAAACTCCTGCACTGAAACACCTGCCCTGAACCGCCTGCCATGAATCTTCAGCCCTGAAACTGCTGCCCTGAATCTCAATCCCTGAAATCACAGACCTGAAACCCATGCCCTGAAACTCATGTCCTGAATCTCATGCCCTTAAACTCATGCCCTGAAACTCCTGCCCTGAATCTCCTGCCTTCAAACTCATGCCCTGAATCTCATGCCCTGAATCTCCTGCCCTGAATCTCCTGCCTTCAACTCATGCCCTGAATCTCATGCCCTCAAACTCAAGAACTGAAACACCTGCCCTAAAACACATGCCCTGAATGTCATGCCCTGAAATTCCTGCCCTGAAACTCATGCCCTGAATCTCATGCCCTGAAACTCTTGCACTGAAACACCTACCCTAAAATTCATGCCCTGAATCTCATGCCCTGAAATTCCTTCCCTGAAACTCATGCTCTGAATCTCATGCCCTGAAACTCCAACACTGAAACTCCTGCCATGAAACTCTTACCCTCAATCTCATGTCCTGAATCTCATGACCTGAAACTCATGCCCTGAATCTCATGCCGTGAAACTCCTGCCCTCAAACTCATGCACTGAAACTCTTGCCCTGAATCTCCAGTCCTTAAATCCATGCCCTGAATCTCATGCCCTGAATCTAATGCCCTGAAATTCATGCACTGAAACTCATCCCCTGAATCTCCTGCCCTGTAACTCCGGCACTGAAATACGTGCCCTAAAACTCCTGTCTTGAAACTCAAGCCCCGAATCTCATGACCTGAATCTCCTGCCCTGAATCTCCTGCCTTGAAACTCATGCCCTGAATCTCATGCCCTGAAACTCTTGCACTGAAACACCTGCCCTAAAACACATGACCTGAATGTCATGCCCTGAAATTCCTGCCCTGAAACTCTTGCACTGAAACACCTAACCTAAAACTCATGCCCTGAATCTCATGCCCTGAAACTGCTGCTCTGAAACTGCTGCGCTGAATCTCAAGCCCGGAAACCACAGACCTGAAACTCATACCCTGAAACTCATGTACTGAATGTCATGCCCTGAAACTCAAGTCCTGAATCTCATACCCTGAAACTCCTGCCCTGAAACTCATGCCCTGAAACTCATGCCCTGAATCTCATGCCCTGAAACTGCTGCTCTGAAACTGCTGCGCTGAATCTCAAGCCAGGAAACCACAGACCTGAAACTCATGCCCTGAAACTCATGTACTGAATCTCAAGCCTTGAATTTCATGTCCTGAATCTCATGCCCTGAAACTCCTGCCCTCAAACTCCTGTCCTGAATCACATGCCTTGAAACTCATGCCCTGAATCTCATGCCCTGAAACTACTGCATTGAAACTCATGTCCTGATCCTCATACCCTGAAACTGCTGCCCTAAATATCATGCCATGAATCTCATATCCTGAAACTCATGCCCTGACTTACATGCCCTGAAACTCTTTCACTGAAACTCTTGCCCTGAAACTCATGCCCTGAATATCATGCCCTGAAACTCAAACCCTGAATCTCCTGCCCTGAAACTCATGCCCTGAATCTCATGCTCCGAAACTCCTGCTCTGAAACTCATGCACGGAAACTCATGCTCTGAATCTCCTGCCCTGAAACTCCTGCACTGAAACACCTGCCCTGAACCGCCTGCCATGAATCTCCTGCCCTGAAACTGCTGCACTGAATCTCAAGCCCTGAAATCACAGACCTGAAACCCATGCCCTGAAACTCATGTCCTGAATCTCATGCCATGAAACTCATGCCCTGAAACTTCTGCCCTGAATCTCCTGCCGTCAAACTCATGCCCTGAATCTCATGCCCTGAATCTCCTGCCCTGAATCTCCTGCTTTCAACTCATGCCCTGAATCTCATGCCCTCAAACTCAAGAACTGAAACACCTGCCCTAAAACACATGCCCTGAATGTCATGCCCTGAAATTCCTGCCCTGAAACTCCTGCACTGAAACACGTGCCCTAAAACACCTGCCTTGAAACTCAAGCCCCGAATTTCATGCTCTGAATCTCCTGCCCTGAATCTCCTGCCTTGAAACTCATGCCCTGAATCTCATGCCCTCAAACTCTTGCACTGCCCTAAAACTCATGCCCTAAATCTCATACCCTGAAACACCTGCCCTGAATCTCCTGCCCTGAAACTGCTGCCCTGAATCTCAAGCCCTTAAACCACAGACCTGAAACCCATGCCCTGAAACTCATGTCGTGAATCTCATGCCCTGAAACTCATGTCCTGAATCTCATGCCCTGAAACTCATGCCCTGAAACTCATGCCCTGAATCTCATGCCGTGAAACTCCTGCCCTCAAACTCATGCACTGAAACTCATGCTCTGAATCTCCTGCCCTGAAACTCCGGCACTGAAACACGTGCCCTAAAACACCTGCCTTGAAAATCAAGCCCCGAATTTCATGTCCTGAATCTCCTGCCCTGAATCTCCTGCCTTGAAACTCATGCCCTGAATCTCATGCCCTTAAACTTTTGCACTGCCCTAAAACACATGCCCTGAATGTCATGCCCTGAAATTCCTGCCCTGAAACTCATGCCCTGATTCTCATGCCCTGAAACTCTTGCACTGAAACACCTACCCTAAAACACATGCCCTGAATGTCATGTCCTGAAACTCCTACCCTGAAACTCACGCCCTGAAACTCATGCCCTGAATCTCCTGCCCTGAAACTCAAGCCCTGATTCTCCTGCCCTGAAACTCATGCCCTGAATCTCATGCCCTGAAACTTCTGCCCTGAAACTCATGCACTGAATCTCATGCCCTGAAACTCTTGCAGTGAAACACCTACCCTAATACTCATGCCCTGAATCTTATGCCCTGAATCTCATGCCGTGAAACTCATGCACTGAAACTCCTTTCCTGTAACTGATGCCATGAATCACATGCACTGAAACTCATGCACTGAACCTCATGCCCTGAAACTGAAGCCCTGAATCTCATGCACTGAAACTCATGCCGTGAATCTCATACCCTGAAACTCCTGCCCTTAAACTCATGCACTGAAACTCATGCACTGAAACTCATGCTCTGAATCTCCTGCCCTGAAACTCCGTCACTGAAACACGTGCCCTAAAACACCTGCCTTGAAACTCAAGCCCCGAATTTCATGCCCTGAATCTCCTGCCCTGAATCTCCTGCCTTGAAACTCATGCCCTGAATCTCATGCCCTCAAACTCTTGCACTGAAACACCTGCCCTAAAACACATGCCCTGAATGTCATGCCCTAAAATTCCTGCCCTGAAACTCATGCCCTGATTCTCATGCCCTGAATCTCTTGCACTGAAACACCTACCCTAAAACACATGCCCTGAACGTCATGTCCTGAAACTCACGCCATGAAACTCATGCCGTGAATCTCCTGCCCTGAAACTCAAGCCCTGATTCTCCTGCCCTGAAACTCATGCCCTGAAACTTCTGCCCTGAAACTCATGCACTGAATCTCATGCGCTAAATCTCATGACATTAAACTCAAGCCGTGAATCTCCTGGACTGAAACTCATGTCCTGAATCTCAAGCTCTGAAACTTCTGCCCTGAAACTCCTGCACTGAAATACGTGCCCTAAAACACCTGCCTTGAAACTCAAGCCCCGAATCTCATGCCCTCAAACTCTTGCACTGAAATACCTGCCCTAAAACACATGCCCTGAATCTTATGCCCTGAATCTCATGCCGTGAAACTCATGCACTGAAACTCCTGCCCTGTAACTGATGCCCTGAATCACGTGCACTGAAACTCATGCACTGAACCTCATGCCCTGAAACTGAAGCCCTGAATCTCATGCACTGAAACTCATGCCCTAAATCTCATACCCTGAAACTCCTGCCCTGAAAATCATGCACTGAAACTCATGCACTGAAACTCATGCCCTGAATCTCATGCCTTAAAACTCCTGTGCTGAATCCCATGCCCTGAAACTCATACCCTGAATCTCGTGCCCTGAAACTCCTGCACTGAAACTCATGCGATAAATCTCATACCCTGAAACTTCTGCCCTGAAACTCATGCACTGAATCTCATGCGCTAAATCTCATGACCTTAAACTCAAGCCGTGAATCTCCTGCCCTGAAACTCATGCCCAGAATCTCATGCTCCGAAACTCCTGCCCTGAAACTCATGCACTGAAAGACATGCCCTGAAACTCCTGCACTGAAACACCTGCCCTGAACCGCCTGCCATGAATCTTCAGCCCTGAAACTGCTGCCCTGAATCTCAAGCCCTGAAATCACAGACCTGAAACCCATGCCCTGAAACTCATGTCCTGAATCTCATGCCCTTAAACTCATGCCCTGAAACTTCTGCCCTGAATCTCCTGCCGTCAAACTCATGCCCTGAATCTCATGACCTGAATCTCCTGCCCTGAATCTCCTGCTTTCAACTCATGCCCTGAATCTCATGCCCTCAAACTCAAGAACTGAAACACCTGCCCTAAAACACATGCCCTGAATGTCATGCCCTGAAATTCCTGCCCTGAAACTCCTGCACTGAAACACGTGCCCTAAAACACCTGCCTTGAAACTCAAGCCCCGAATTTCATGCTCTGAATCTCCTGCCCTGAATCTCCTGCCTTGAAACTCATGCCCTGAATCTCATGCCCTCAAACTCTTGCACTGCCCTAAAACTCATGCCCTAAATCTCATACCCTGAAACACCTGCCCTGAATCTCCTGCCCTGAAACTGCTGCCCTGAATCTCAAGCCCTTAAACCACAGACCTGAAACCCATGCCCTGAAACTCATGTCGTGAATCTCATGCCCTGAAACTCATGTCCTGAATCTCATGCCCTGAAACTCATGCCCTGAAACTCATGCCCTGAATCTCATGCCGTGAAACTCCTGCCCTCAAACTCATGCACTGAAACTCATGCTCTGAATCTCCTGCCCTGAAACTCCGGCACTGAAACACGTGCCCTAAAACACCTGCCTTGAAAATCAAGCCCCGAATTTCATGTCCTGAATCTCCTGCCCTGAATCTCCTGCCTTGAAACTCATGCCCTGAATCTCATGCCCTTAAACTTTTGCACTGCCCTAAAACACATGCCCTGAATGTCATGCCCTGAAATTCCTGCCCTGAAACTCATGCCCTGATTCTCATGCCCTGAAACTCATGCACTGAAACACCTACCCTAAAACACATGCCCTGAATGTCATGTCCTGAAACTCCTACCCTGAAACTCACGCCCTGAAACTCATGCCCTGAATCTCCTGCCCTGAAACTCAAGCCCTGATTCTCCTGCCCTGAAACTCATGCCCTGAATCTCATGCCCTGAAACTTCTGCCCTGAAACTCATGCACTGAATCTCATGCCCTGAAACTCTTGCAGTGAAACACCTACCCTAATACTCATGCCCTGAATCTTATGCCCTGAATCTCATGCCGTGAAACTCATGCACTGAAACTCCTTTCCTGTAACTGATGCCATGAATCACATGCACTGAAACTCATGCACTGAACCTCATGCCCTGAAACTGAAGCCCTGAATCTCATGCACTGAAACTCATGCCGTGAATCTCATACCCTGAAACTCCTGCCCTTAAACTCATGCACTGAAACTCATGCACTGAAACTCATGCCCTGAATCTCAAGCTCTGAAAATCCTGCCCTGAAACTCATGCACTGAAAGACATGCCCTGAAACTCTTGCACTGAAACTCTTGCACTGAAACACCTGCCCTGAATCTCCTACCCTGAATCTCCTGCCCTGAAATTGCTGCCCTGAATCTCAAGCCCTGAAACCACAGACCTGAAACCCATGCCATGAAACTCATGTCGTGAATCTCATGCCCTGAAACTCATGTCCTGAATCTCATGCCCTGAAACTCATGCCCTGAAACTCATGCCCTGAATCTCGTGCCGTGAAACTCCTGCCCTCAAACTCATGCACTGAAACTCATGCTCTGAATCTCCTGCCCTGAAACTCCGTCACTGAAACACGTGCCCTAAAACACCTGCCTTGAAACTCAAGCCCCGAATTTCATGCCCTGAATCTCCTGCCTTGAAACTCATGCCCTGAATCTCATGCCCTCAAACTCTTGCACTGAAACACCTGCCCTAAAACACATGCCCTGAATGTCATGCCCTAAAATTCCTGCCCTGAAACTCATGCCCTGATTCTCATGCCCTGAATGTCTTGCACTGAAACACCTACCCTAAAACACATGCCCTGAACGTCATGTCCTGAAACTCACGCCATGAAACTCATGCCGTGAATCTCCTGCCCTGAAACTCAAGCCCTGATTCTCCTGCCCTGAAACTCATGCCCTGAAACTTCTGCCCTGAAACTCATGCACTGAATCTCATGCGCTAAATCTCATGACATTAAACTCAAGCCGTGAATCTCCTGGACTGAAACTCATGTCCTGAATCTCAAGCTCTGAAACTTCTGCCCTGAAACTCCTGCACTGAAATACGTGCCCTAAAACACCTGCCTTGAAACTCAAGCTCCGAATCTCATGCCCTCAAACTCTTGCACTGAAATACCTGCCCTAAAACACATGCCCTGAATCTTATGCCCTGAATCTCATGCCGTGAAACTCATGCACTGAAACTCCTGCCCTGTAACTGATGCCCTGAAACTCCTGCCCTGAAACTCATGCACTGAAACTCATGCACTGAAACTCATGCCCTGAATCTCATGCCTTAAAACTCCTGTGCTGAATCCCATGCCCTGAAACTCATACCCTGAATCTCATGCCCTGAAACTCCTGCACTGAAACTCATGCGCTAAATCTCATACCCTGAAACTTCTGCCCTGAAACTCATGCACTGAATCTCATGCGCTAAATCTCATGACCTTAAACTCAAGCCGTGAATCTCCTGCCCTGAAACTCATGCCCAGAATCTCATGCTCCGAAACTCCTGCCCTGAAACTCATGCACTGAAAGACATGCCCTGAAACTCTTGCACTGAAACTCCTGCACTGAAACACCTGCCCTGAACCGCCTGCCATGAATCTTCAGCCCTGAAACTGCTGCCCTGAATCTCAAGCCCTGAAATCACAGACCTGAAACCCATGCCCTGAAACTCATGTCCTGAATCTCATGCCCTTAAACTCATGCCCTGAAACTCCTGCCCTGAATCTCCTGCCTTCAAACTCATGCCCTGAATCTCATGCCCTGAATCTCCTGCCTTCAACTCATGCCCTGAATCTCATGCCCTCAAACTCAAGAACTGAAACACCTGCCCTAAAACACATGCCCTGAATGTCATGCCCTGAAATTCCTGCCCTGAAACTCATGCCCTGAATCTCATGCCCTGAAACTCTTGCACTGAAACACCTACCCTAAAACTCATGCCCTGAATCTCATGCCCTGAAATTCCTTCCCTGAAACTCATGCCCTGAATCTCATGCCCTGAAACTCAACACTGAAACTCCTGCCATGAAACTCTTACCCTCAATCTCATGTCCTGAATCTCATGACCTGAAACTCATGCCTGAATCTCATGCCGTGAAACTCCTGCCCTCAAACTCATGCACTGAAACTCATGCCCTGAATCTCCAGTCCTTAAATCCATGCCCTGAATCTCATGCCCTGAATCTAATGCCCTGAAATTCATGCACTGAAACTCATCCCCTGAATCTCCTGCCCTGAAACTCCGGCACTGAAATACGTGCCCTAAAACTCCTGTCTTGAAACTCAAGCCCCGAATCTCATGACCTGAATCTCCTGCCCTGAATCTCCTGCCTTGAAACTCATGCCCTGAATCTCATGCCCTGAAACTCTTGCACTGAAACACCTGCCCTAAAACACATGACCTGAATGTCATGCCCTGAAATTCCTGCCCTGAAACTCTTGCACTGAAACACCTACCCTAAAACTCATGCCCTGAATCTCATGCCCTGAAACTGCTGCTCTGAAACTGCTGCGCTGAATCTCAAGCCCGGAAACCACAGACCTGAAACTCATACCCTGAAACTCATGTACTGAATGTCATGCCCTGAAACTCAAGTCCTGAATCTCATACCCTGAAACTCCTGCCCTGAAACTCATGCCCTGAAACTCATGCCCTGAATCTCATGCCCTGAAACTACTGCATTGAAACTCATGTCCTGAACCTCATACCCTGAAACTGCTGCCCTAAATATCATGCCATGAATCTCATATCCTGAAACTCATGCCCTGACTTACATGCCCTGAAACTCTTTCACTGAAACTCTTGCCCTGAAACTCATGCCCTGAATATCATGCCCTGAAACTCAAACCCTGAATCTCCTGCCCTGAAACTCATGCCCTGAATCTCATGCCCCGAAACTCCTGCTCTGAAACTCATGCACGGAAACTCATGCTCTGAATCTCCTGCCCTGAAACTCCTGCACTGAAACACCTGCCCTGAACCGCCTGCCATGAATCTCCTGCCCTGAAACTGCTGCACTGAATCTCAAGCCCTGAAATCACAGACCTGAAACCCATGCCCTGAAACTCATGTCCTGAATCTCATGCCATGAAACTCATGCCCTGAAACTTCTGCCCTGAATCTCCTGCCGTCAAACTCATGCCCTGAATCTCATGCCCTGAATCTCCTGCCCTGAATCTCCTGCTTTCAACTCATGCCCTGAATCTCATGCCCTCAAACTCAAGAACTGAAACACCTGCCCTAAAACACATGCCCTGAATGTCATGCCCTGAAATTCCTGCCCTGAAACTCCTGCACTGAAACACGTGCCCTAAAACACCTTCCTTGAAACTCAAGCCCCGAATTTCATGCTCTGAATCTCCTGCCCTGAATCTCCTGCCTTGAAACTCATGCCCTGAATCTCATGCCCTCAAACTCTTGCACCTGAATCTCATGCCCTGAAACTGCTGCGCTGAATCTCAAGCCAGGAAACCACAGACCTGAAACTCATGCCCTGAAAGTCATGTACTGAATCTCATGCCCTGAATTTCATGTCCTGAATCTCATGCCCTGAAACTCCTGCCCTCAAACTCCTGTCCTGTATCACATGCCTTGAAACTCATGCCCTGAATCTCATGCCCTGAAACTACTGCATTGAAACTCATGTCCTGAACCTCATACCCTGAAACTGCTGCCCTAAATATCATGCCATGAATCTCATATCCTGAAACTCATGCCCTGACTTACATGCCCTGAAACTCTTTCACTGAAACTCTTGCCCTGAAACTCATGCCCTGAATATCATGCCCTGAAACTCAAACCCTGAATCTCCTGCCCTGAAACTCATGCCCTGAATCTCATGCCCCGAAACTCCTGCTCTGAAACTCATGCACGGAAACTCATGCTCTGAATCTCCTGCCCTGAAACTCCTGCACTGAAACACCTGCCCTGAACCGCCTGCCATGAATCTCCTGCCCTGAAACTGCTGCACTGAATCTCAAGCCCTGAAATCACAGACCTGAAACCCATGCCCTGAAACTCATGTCCTGAATCTCATGCCATGAAACTCATGCCCTGAAACTTCTGCCCTGAATCTCCTGCCGTCAAACTCATGCCCTGAATCTCATGCCCTGAATCTCCTGCCCTGAATCTCCTGCTTTCAACTCATGCCCTGAATCTCATGCCCTCAAACTCAAGAACTGAAACACCTGCCCTAAAACACATGCCCTGAATGTCATGCCCTGAAATTCCTGCCCTGAAACTCCTGCACTGAAAACGTGCCCTAAAACACCTTCCTTGAAACTCAAGCCCCGAATTTCATGCTCTGAATCTCCTGCCCTGAATCTCCTGCCTTGAAACTCATGCCCTGAATCTCATGCCCTCAAACTCTTGCACTGCCCTAAAACTCATGCCCTAAATCTCATACCCTGAAACACCTGCCCTGAATCTCCTGCCCTGAAACTGCTGCCCTGAATCTCAAGCCCTTAAACCACAGACCTGAAACCCATGCCCTGAAACTCATGTAGTGAATCTCATGCCCTGAAACTCATGTCCTGAATCTCATGCCCTGAAACTCATGCCCTGAAACTCATGCCCTGAATCTCATGCCGTGAAACTCCTGCCCTCAAACTCATGCACTGAAACTCATGCTCTGAATCTCCTGCCCTGAAACTCCGGCACTGAAACACGTGCCCTAAAACACCTGCCTTGAAAATCAAGCCCCGAATTTCATGTCCTGAATCTCCTGCCCTGAATCTCCTGCCTTGAAACTCATGCCCTGAATCTCATGCCCTCAAACTCTTGCACTGCCCTAAAACACATGCCCTGAATGTCATGCCCTGAAATTCCTGCCCTGAAACTCATGCCCGATTCTCATGCCTGAAACTCTTGCACTGAAACACCTACCCTAAAACACATGCCCTGAATGTCATGTCCTGAAACTCCTACCCTGAAACTCACGCCCTGAAACTCATGCCCTGAATCTCCTGCCCTGAAACTCAAGCCCTGATTCTCCTGCCCTGAAACTCATGCCCTGAATCTCATGCCCTGAAACTTCTGCCCTGAAACTGATGCACTGAATCTCATGCCCTGAAACTCTTGCACTGAAACACGTACCCTAATACTCATGCCCTGAATCTTATGCCCTGAATCTCATGCCGTGAAACTCATGCACTGAAACTCCTTTCCTGTAACTGATGCCAAGAATCACATGCACTGAAACTCATGCACTGAACCTCATGCCCTGAAACTGAAGCCCTGAATCTCATGCACTGAAACTCATGCCCTAAATCTCATACCCTGAAACTCCTGCCCTTAAACTCATGCACTGAAACTCATGCACTGAAACTCATGCCCTGAATCTCATGCTTTGAAACTCCTGTGCTGAATCTCATGCTCTGAAACTCATACCCTGAATCTCATGCACTGAAACTCATGCCCTGAATCTCATGCTCTGAAACTCATGCCCTGAATCTCATGCCCTGAAACTCAAGCCCTGATTCTCCTGCCCTGAAACTCATGCCCTGAAACTCATGCACTGAAAGACATGCCCTGAAACTCTTGCACTGAAACTCCTGCACTGAAACACCTGCCCTGAACCGCCTGCCATGAATCTCCTGCCCTGAAACTGCTGCCCTGAATCTCAAGCCCTGAAATCACAGACATGAAACCCATGCCCAGAAACTCATGTCCTGTATCTCATGCCCTGAAACTCATGCCCTGAAACTCCTGCCCTGAATCTCCTGCCTTGAAACTCATGCCCTGAATCTCCTGCCCTGAATCTCCTGCCTTGAAGCTCATGCCCTGAATCTCATGCCCTCAAATTCTTGCACTGAAACGCCTGCCCTAAAACACATGCCTTGAATGTCATGCCCTGAAATTCCTGCCCAAAACTCATGCCCTGAATCTCATGCCCTGAAACTCTTGCACTGAAACACCTACGCTAAAACTCATGCCGTGAATTTCATGCCCTGAAACTCATGCCCTGAATCTCATGCTCTGAAACTCCTGCCCTGAAAATCATGCACTGAAAGACATGCCCTGAAACTCTTGCACTGAACCTCTTGCACTGAAACACCTGCCCTGAATCTCCTGCCCTGAAACTGCTGCCCTGAATCTCAAGCCCTGAAACCACAGACCTGAAACCCATGCCCTGAAACTCATGTCGTGAATCTCATGCCCTGAAACTCATGTCCTGAATCTCATGCCCTGAAACTCATGCCCTGAAACTCATGCCCTGAATCTCATGCCGTGAAACTCCTGCCCTCAAACTCATGCACTGAAACTCATGCTCTGAATCTCCTGCCCTGAAACTCCGGCACTGAAACACGTGCCCTAAAACACCTGCCTTGAAAATCAAGCCCCGAATTTCATGTCCTGAATCTCCTGCCCTGAATCTCCTGCCTTGAAACTCATGCCCTGAATCTCATGCCCTCTAACTCTTGCACTGAAACACCTGCCCTAAAACACATGCCCTGAATGTCATGCCCTGAAATTCCTGCCCTGAAACTCATGCCCTGATTCTCATGCCCTGAATCTCTTTCACTGAAACACCTACCCTAAAACACATGCCCTGAATGTCATGTCCTGAAACTCACGCCCTGAAACTCATGCCGTGAATCTCCTGCCCTGAAACTCAAGCCCTGATTCTCCTGCCCTGAAACTCATGCCCTGAATCTCATGCCCTGAAAATTCTGCCCTGAAACTCATGCACTGAATCACATGCGCTAAATCTCATGACCTTAAACTCAAGCCGTGAATCTCCTGGACTGAAACTCATGTCCTGAATCTCAAGCTCTGAAACTTCTGCCCTGAAACTCCTGCACTGAAATACGTGCCCTAAAACACCTGCCTTGAAACTCAAGCCCCGAATCTCATGCCCTCAAACTCTTGCACTGAAATACCTGCCCTAAAACACATGCCCTGAATCTTATGCCCTGAATCTCATGCCGTGAAACTCATGCACTGAAACTCCTTCCCTGTAACTGATGCCCTGAATCACATGCACTGAAACTCATGCACTGAACCTCATGCCCTGAAACTGAAGCCCTGAATCTCATGCACTGAAACTCATGCCCTAAATCTCATACCCTGAAACTCCTGCCCTGAAACTCATGCACTGAAACTCATGCCTTGAATCTCATGCCTTAAAACTCCTGTGCTGAATCCCATGCCCTGAAGCTCATACCCTGAATCTCATGCCCTGAAACTCCTGCACTGAAACTCATGCGCTAAATCTCATGACCTGAAACTTCTGCCCTCAAACTCAAGAACTGAAACACCTGCCCTAAAACACATGCCCTGAATGTCATGCCCTGAAATTCCTGCCCGGAAACTCATGCCCTGAATCTCATGCCCTGATACTCTTGCACTGAAACACCTACCCTAAAACTCATGCCCTGAATCTCATGCCCTGAAATTCCTGCCCTGAAACTCATGCCCTGACTCTCATGCCCTGAAACTCCAACACTGAAACTCCTGCCATGAAACTCTTACCCTAAATCTCATGTCCTGAATCTCATGACCTGAAACTCATGCCCTGAATCTCATGCCGTGAAACTCCTGCCCTCAAACTCATGCACTGAAACTCATGCCCTGAATCTCCTGTCCTTAAACTCATGCCCTGAATCTCATGCCCTGAATCTAATGCCCTGAAATTCATGCACTGAAACTCATCCCCTGAATCTCATGCTCTGAAACTCAAGCACTGAAACTCATGCGCTGAAACTCATGCCCTGAATCACATGCCCTGAAACTGCTGCTCTGAAACTGCTACGCTGAATCTCAAGCCCGGAAACCACAGACCTGAAACTCATACCCTGAAACTCATGTACTGAATGTCATGCCCTGAAACTCAAGTCCTGAATCTCATACCCTGAAACTCCTGTCCAGAAACTCATGCCCTGAATCTCATGCCCTGAAACTGCTGCTCTGAAACTGCTGCGCCGAATCTCAAGCCAGGAAACCACAGACCTGAAACTCATGCCCTGAAACTCATGTACTGTATCTCATGCCCTGAATTTCATGTCCTGAATCTCATGCCCTGAAACTCCTGCCCTCAAACTCCTGTCCTGAATCACATGCCCTGAAACTCATGCCCTGAATCTCATGCCCTGAAACTACTGCACTGAAACTCATGTCCTGAATCTCATGCCCTGAAACTCATGTCCTGAATCTCATGCCCTGAAACTGCTGCTCTGAATATCATGCCATGAATCTCATATCCTGAAACTCATGCCCTGACTTACATGCCCTGAAACTCTTTCACTGAAACTCTTGCCCTGAAACTCATGCCCTGAATATCATGCCCTGAAACTCAAACCCTGAATCTCCTGTCCTGAAACTCATGCCCTGAATCTCATGCCCTGAAACTCCTGCCCTGAAACTCATGCACGGAAACTCATGCTCTGAATCTCCTGCCCTGAAACTCCTGCACTGAAACACGTACCCTAAAACTCCTGCCCTGAATCATCTGCACAGAAACTCATGCCCTGAATCACATGCTCTGAAATTCCTGCCCTGAATCTCATGCCCTGAAACTCATGCCCTGAATCTCATGCCCTGAAACTCCTGCCCTCAAACTCATACACTGAAACTCATGCACTGAAACTCATGCCCTGAATCTCATGCCTTGAAACTCCTGTCCTGAATCTCATGCCCTGAAACTCATGCCCTGAATCGCATGCCCTGAAACTCCTGCACTGAAACTCATGCCCTAAATCTCATACCCTGAAACTCCTGCCCTGAAACTCATGCTCTGAAACTCATGCCCTGAATCTCATGCCCTAAAACTCCTGCCCTGAATCATCTGCCCAGAAACTCATTATTTGAATCACATGCCCTGAAATTCCTGCCCTGAATCTCATACCCTGAAACTCATGCCCTGAATCTCATGCCCTGAAACTCCTGCCCTCAAACTCATGCACTGAAACTCAGGCACTGAAACTCATGCCCTGAATCTCATGCCCTGAAACTCCTGTCCTGAATCTCATGCCCTGAAATTCATGCCCTGAATCTCATGCCCTGAAACTCCTGCGCTGAAACTCATGCACTGAATCTCATGCCCTAAAACTCTTGCACTGAAACACCTACCCTAATACTCATGCCCTGAATCTTATGCCCTGAATCTCATGCCGTGAAACTCATGCACTGAAACTCCTTTCCTGTAACTGATGCCAAGAATCACATGCACTGAAACTCATGCCCTAAATCTCATACCCGGAAACTCCTGCCCTTAAACTCATGCACTGAAACTCATGCACTGAAACTCATGCCCTGAATCTCATGCCTTGAAACTCCTGTGCTGAATCTCATGCTCTGAAACTCATACCCTGAATCTCATGCCCTGAAACTCATGCCCTGAATCTCATGCTCTGAAACTCATGCCCTGAATCTCATGCCCTGAAACTCAAGCCCTGATTACCTGCCCTGAAACTCATGCCCTGAAACTCATGCACTGAAAGACATGCCCTGAAACTCTTGCACTGAAACTCCTGCACTGAAACACCTGCCCTGAACCGTCTGCCATGAATCTCCTGCCCTGAAACTGCTGCCCTGAATCTCAAGCCCTGAAATCACAGACCTGAAACCCATGCCCTGGAACTCATGTCCTGTATCTCATGCCCTGAAACTCATGCCCTGAATCTCCTGCCCTGAATCTCCTGCCTTGAAACTCATGCCCTGAATCTCATGCCCTGAATCTCCTGCCCTGAATCTCCTGCCTTGAAGCTCATGCCCTGAATCTCATGCCCTCAAACTCTTGAACTGAAACGCCTGCCCTAAAACACATGCCTTGAATGTCATGCCCTGAAATTCCTGCCCTGAAACTCATGCCCTGAATCTCATGCCCTGAAACTCTTGCACTGAAACACGTACGCTAAAACTTATGCCCTGAATCCCATGCCCTGAAACTCATGCCCTGAATCTCATGCTCTGAAACTCCTGCCCTGAAAATCATGCACTCAAAGACATGCCCTGAAACTCTTGCACTGAACCTCTTGCACTGAAACACCTGCCCTCAATCTCCTGCCCTGAAACTGCTGCCCTGAATCTCAAGCCCTGAAACCAGACCTGAAACCCATTTCATGAAACTCATGTCGTGAATCTCATGCCCTGAAACTCATGTCCTGAATCTCATGCCCTGAAACTCATGCCCTGAAACTCATGCCCTGAATCTCATGCCGTGGAACTCCTGCCCTGAATCTCCTGCCTT
Organism: Mobula birostris; assembly: GCF_030028105.1. NCBI lineage: Eukaryota > Metazoa > Chordata > Chondrichthyes > Myliobatiformes > Myliobatidae > Mobula > Mobula birostris. The sequence continues at coordinate 63,041 of NW_027274953.1, forward strand.
GAAACTCATGCCCTGAATCTCATGCCCTCAAACTCTTGCAATGAAACACCTGCCCTAAAACACATGCCCTGAATGTCATGTCCTGAAACTCACGCCCTGAAACTCATGCCGTGAATCTCCTGCCCTGAAACTCAAGCCCTGATTCTCCTGCCCTGAAACTCATGCCCTGAATCTCATGCCCTGAAACTTCTGCCCTGAAACTCATGCACTGAATCTCATGCGCTAAATCTCATGACCTTAAACTCAAGCCGTGAATCTCCTGGACTGAAACTCATGTCCTGAATCTCAAGCTCTGAAACTTCTGCCCTGAAACTCCTGCACTGAAATACGTGCCCTAAAACACCTGCCTTGAAACTCAAGCCCCGAATCTCATGCCCTCAAACTCTTGCACTGAAATACCTGCCCTAAAACACATGCCCTGAATCTTATGCCCTGAATCTCATGCCGTGAAACTCATGCACTGAAACTCCTGCCCTGTAACTGATGCCCTGAATCACATGCACTGAAACTCATGCACTGAACCTCATGCCGTGAAACTGAAGCCCTGAATCTCATGCACTGAAACTCATGCCCTAAATCTCATACCCTGAAACTCCTGCCCTGAAACTGATGCACTGAAACTCATGCACTGAAACTCATGCCCTGAATCTCATGCCTTGAAACTCCTGTGCTGAATCCCATGCCCTGAAACTCATACCCTGAATCTCATGCCCTGAAACTCTTGCACTGAAACTCCTGCACTAAAACACCTGCCCCGAACCGCCTGCCATGAATCTTCTGCCCTGAAACTGCTGCCCTGAATCTCAAGCCCTGAAATCACAGACCTGAAACCCATGCCCTGAAACTCATGTCCTGAATCTCATGCCCTGAAACTCATGCCCTGAAACTCCTGCCCTGAATCTCCTGCCTTCAAACTCATGCCCTGAATCTCATGCCCTGAATCTCCTGCCCTGAATCTCCTGCCTTCAAATCATGCCCTAAATCTCATGCCCTCAAACTCAAGAACTGAAACACCTGCCCTAAAACACATGCCCTGAATGTCATGCCCTGAAATTCCTGCCCTGAAACTCATGCCCTGAATCTCATGCCCTGAAACTCTTGCACTGAAACACCTACCCTAAAACTCATGCCCTGAATCTCATGCCCTGAAATTCCTGCCCTGAAACTCATGCCCTGAATCTCATGCCCTGAAACTCCAACACTGAAACTCATGCCATGAAACTCTTACCCTCAATCTCATGTCCTGAATCTCATGACCTGAAACTCATGCCCTGAATCTCATGCCGTGAAACTCCTGCCCTCAAACTCATGCACTGAAACTCATGCCCTGAATCTCCTGTCCTTAAACTCATGCCCTGAATCTCATGCCCTGAATCTAATGCCCTGAAATTCATGCACTGAAACTCATCCCCTGAATCTCATGCTCTGAAACTCAAGCACTGAAACTCATGCGCTGAAACTCATGCCCTGAATCTCATGCCCTGAAACTGCTGCTCTGAAACTGCTGCGCTGAATCTCAAGCGCGGAAACCACAGACCTGAAACTCATACCCTGATACTCATGTACTGAATGTCATGCCCTGAAACTCAAGTCCTGAATCTCATACCCTGAAACTCCTGCCCTGAAACTCATGCCCTGAATCTCATGCCCTGAAACTGCTGCTCTGGAACTGCTGCGCTGAATCTCAAGCCAGGAAGCCACAGACCTGAAACTCATGCCCTGAAACTCATGTACTGAATCTCATGCCCTGAATTTCATGTCCTGAATCTCATGCCCTGAAACTCCTGCCCTCAAACTCCTGTCCTGAATCACATGCCCTGAAACTCATGCCCTGAATCTCATGCCCTGAAACTACTGCACTGAAACTCATGTCCTGAATCTCATGCCCTGAAACTCATGTCCTGAATCTCATGCCCTGAAACTGCTGCTCTGAATATCATGCCATGAATCTCATATCCTGAAACTCATGCCCTGACTTACATGCCCTGAAACTCTTTCACTGAAACTCTTGCCCTGAAACTCATGCCCTGAAACTCAAACCCTGAATCTCCTGCCCTGAAACTCATGCCCTGAATCTCATGCCCTGAAACTCCTGCCCTGAAACCAATGCACGGAAACTCATGCTCTGAATCTCCTGCCCTGAAACTCCTGCACTGAAACACGTACCCTAAAACTCCTGCCCTGAATCATCAGCACAGAAACTCATGCCCTGAATCACATGCTCTGAAATTCCTGCCCTGAATCTCATGCCCTGAAACTCCTGCCCTCAAACTCATACACTGAAACTCATGCACTGAAACTCATGCCCTGAATCTCATGCCTTGAAACTCCTGTCCTGAATCTCATGCCCTGAAACTCATGCCCTGAATCGCATGCCATGAAACTCCTGCACTGAAACTCATGCCCTAAATCTCATACCCTGAAACTCCTGCCCTGAAACTCATGCACTGAAACTCATGCCCTGAATCACATGCCCTAAAACTCCTGCCCTGAATCTCATGCCCTGAATCTCATGCCCTGAAACTCAAGACCTGATTCTCCTGCCCTGAAACTCTTGCCCTGAAACTTCTGCCCTGAAACTCATGCACTGAATCTCATGCGCTAAATCTCATGACCTTAAACTCAAGCCGTGAATCTCCTGCCCTGAAACTCATGCCCAGAATCTCATGCTCTGAAACTCCTGCCCTGAAACTCATGCACTGAAAGACATGCCCTGAAACTCTTGCACTGAAACTCCTGCACTGAAACACCTGCCCTGAACCGCCTGCCATGAATCTCCTGCCCTGAAACTGCTGCACTGAATCTCAAGCCCTGAAATCACAGACCTGAAACCCATGCCCTGGAACTCATGTCCTGAATCTCATGCCCTGAAACTCATGCCCTGAATCTCCTGCCCTGAATCTCCTGCCTTCAACTCATGCCCTGAATCTCATGCCCTCAAACTCAAGAACTGAAACACCTGCCCTAAAACACATGCCCTGAATGTCATGTCCTGAAATTCCTGCCCTGAATCTCGTGCCTTCAACTCATGCCCTGAATCTCATGCCCTCAAACTCAAGAACTGAAACACGTGCCCTAAAACACCTGCCTTGAAACTCAAGCCCCGAATTTCATGCTCTGAATCTCCTGCCCTGAATCTCCTGCCTTGAAACTCATGCCCTGAATCTCATGCCCTCAAACTCTTGCACTGCCCTAAAACACATGCCCTGAATGTCATGCCCTGAAATTCCTGCCCTGAAACTCATGCCCTGATTCTCATGCCCTGAAACTCTTGCACTGAAACACCTACCCTAAAACACATGCCCTGAATGTCATGTCCTGAAACTCCTACCCTGAAACTCACGCCCTGAAACTCATGCCCTGAATCTCCTGCCTTGAAACTCAAGCCCTGATTCTGATGCCCTGAAACTTCTGCCCTGAAACTCATGCACTGAATCTCATGCCCTAAAACTCTTGCACTGAAACACCTTCCCTAATACTCATGCCCTGAATCTTATGCCCTGAATCTCATGCCGTGAAACTCATGCACTGAAACTCCTTTCCTGTAACTGATGCCAAGAATCACATGCACTGAAACTCATGCACTGAACCTCATGCCCTGAAACTGAAGCCCTGAATCTCATGCACTGAAACTCATGCCCTAAATCTCATACCCGGAAACTCCTGCCCTTAAACTCATGCACTGAAACTCATGCACTGAAACTCATGCCCTGAATCTCATGCCTTGAAACTCCTGTGCTGAATCTCATGCTCTGAAACTCATACCCTGAATCTCATGCCCTGAAACTCATGCCCTGAATCTCATGCTCTGAAACTCATGCCCTGAATCTCATGCCCTGAAACTCAAGCCCTGATTCTCCTGCCCTGAAACTCATGCCCTGAAACTCATGCACTGAAAGACATGCCCTGAAACTCGTGCACTGAAACTCCTGCACTGAAACACCTGCCCTGAACCGTCTGCCATGATACTCCTGCCCTGAAACTGCTGCCCTGAATCTCAAGCCCTGAAATCACAGACCTGAAACACATGCCCTGAAACTCATGTCCTGTATCTCATGCCCTGAAACTCATGCCCTGAAACTCCTGCCCTGAATCTCCTGCCTTGAAACTCATGCCCTGAATCTCATGCCCTGAATCTCCTGCCCTGAATCTCCTGCCTTGAAGCTCATGCCCTGAATCTCATGCCCTCAAACTCTTGAACTGAAACGCCTGCCCTAAAACACATGCCTTGAATGTCATGCTCTGAAATTCCTGCCCTGAAACTCATGCCCTGAATCTCATGCCCTGAAACTCTTGCACTGAAACACGTACGCTAAAACTTATGCCCTGAATCTCATGCCCTGAAACTCATGCCCTGAATCTCATGCTCTGAAACTCCTGCCCTGAAAATCATGCACTCAAAGACATGCCCTGAAACTCTTGCACTGAACCTCTTGCACTGAAACACCTGCCCTCAATCTCCTGCCCTGAAACTGCTGCCCTGAATCTCAAGCCCTGAAACCACAGACCTGAAACCCATGCCATGAAACTCATGTCGTGAATCTCATGCCCTGAAACTCATGTCCTGAATCTCATGCCCTGAAACTCATGCCCTGAAACTCATGCCCTGAATCTCATGCCGTGGAACTCCTGCCCTGAATCTCCTGCCTTGAAACTCATGCCCTGAATCTCATGCCCTCAAACTCTTGCAATGAAACACCTGCCCTAAAACACATGCCCTGAATGTCATGTCCTGAAACTCACGCCCTGAAACTCATGCCGTGAATCTCCTGCCCTGAAACTCAAGCCCTGATTCTCCTGCCCTGAAACTCATGCCCTGAATATCATGCCCTGAAACTTCTGCCCTGAAACTCATGCACTGAATCTCATGCGCTAAATCTCATGACCTTAAACTCAAGCCGTGAATCTCCTGGACTGAAACTCATGTCCTGAATCTCAAGCTCTGAAACTTCTGCCCTGAAACTCCTGCACTGAAATACGTGCCCTAAAACACCTGCCTTGAAACTCAAGCCCCGAATCTCATGCCCTCAAACTCTTGCACTGAAATACCTGCCCTAAAACACATGCCCTGAATCTTATGCCCTGAATCTCATGCCGTGAAACTCCTGCACTGAAACTCCTGCCCTGTAACTGATGCCCTGAATCACATGCACTGAAACTCATGCACTGAACCTCACGCCGTGAAACTGAAGCCCTGAATCTCATGCACTGAAACTCATGCCCTAAATCTCATACCCTGAAACTCCTGCCCTGAAACTCATGCACTGAAACTCATGCACTGAAACTCATGCCCTGAATCTCATGCCTTGAAACTCCTGTGCTGAATCCCATGCCCTGAAACTCATACCCTGAATCACATGCCCTGAAACTCCTGCACTGAAACTCATGCGCTAAATCTCATGCCCTGAAACTCATGCCCTGAATCTCATGCTCTGAAACTCATGCCCTGAATCTCATGCCCTGAAACTCAAGCCCTGATTCTCCTGCTCTGAAACTCATGCCCTGAAACTCATGCACTGAAAGACATGCCCTGAAACTCTTGCACTGAAACTCCTGCACTGAAACACCTGCCCTGAACCGCCTGCCATGAATCTCCTGCCCTGAAACTGCTGCCCTGAATCTCAAGCCCTGAAATCACAGACATGAAACCCATGCCCAGAAACTCATGTCCTGTATCTCATGCCCTGAAACTCATGCCCTGAAACTCCTGCCCTGAATCTCCTGCCTTGAAACTCATGCCCTGAATCTCATGCCCTGAATCTCCTGCCCTGAATCTCCTGCCTTGAAGCTCATGCCCTGAATCTCATGCCCTCAAACTCTTGCACTGAAACGCCTGCCCTAAAACACATGCCTTGAATGTCATGCCCTGAAATTCCTGCCCTGAAACTCATGCCCTGAATCTCATGCCCTGAAACTCTTGCACTGAAACACCTACGCTAAAACTCATGCCGTGAATTTCATGCCCTGAAACTCATGCCCTGAATCTCATGCTCTGAAACTCCTGCCCTGAAAATCATGCACTGAAAGTCATGCCCTGAAACTCTTGCACTGAACCTCTTGCACTGAAACACCTGCCCTGAATCTCCTGCCCTGAAACTGCTGCCCTGAATCTCAAGCCCTGAAACCACAGACCTGAAACCCATGCCCTGAAACTCATGTCGTGAATCTCATGCCCTGAAACTCATGTCCTGAATCTCATGCCCTGAAACTCATGCCCTGAAACTCATGCCCTGAATCTCATGCCGTGAAACTCCTGCCCTCAAACTCATGCACTGAAACTCATGCTCTGAATCTCCTGCCCTGAAACTCCGGCACTGAAACACGTGCCCTAAAACACCTGCCTTGAAAATCAAGCCCCGAATTTCATGTCCTGAATCTCCTGCCCTGAATCTCCTGCCTTGAAACTCATGCCCTGAATCTCATGCCCTCTAACTCTTGCTCTGAAACACCTGCCCTAAAACACATGCCCTGAATGTCATGCCCTGAAATTCCTGCCCTGAAACTCATGCCCTGATTCTCATGCCCTGAATCTCTTTCACTGAAACACCTACCCTAAAACACATGCCCTGAATGTCATGTCCTGAAACTCACGCCCTGAAACTCATGCCGTGAATCTCCTGCCCTGAAACTCAAGCCCTGATTCTCCTGCCCTGAAACTCATGCCCTGAATCTCATGCCCTGAAAATTCTGCCCTGAAACTCATGCACTGAATCACATGCGCTAAATCTCATGACCTTAAACTCAAGCCGTGAATCTCCTGGACTGAAACTCATGTCCTGAATCTCAAGCTCTGAAACTTCTGCCCTGAAACTCCTGCACTGAAATACGTGCCCTAAAACACCTGCCTTGAAACTCAAGCCCCGAATCTCATGCCCTCAAACTCTTGCACTGAAATACCTGCCCTAAAACACATGCCCTGAATCTTATGCCCTGAATCTCATGCCGTGAAACTCATGCACTGAAACTCCTTCCCTGTAACTGATGCCCTGAATCACATGCACTGAAACTCATGCACTGAACCTCATGCCCTGAAACTGAAGCCCTGAATCTCATGCACTGAAACTCATGCCCTAAATCTCATACCCTGAAACTCCTGCCCTGAAACTCATGCACTGAAACTCATGCCTTGAATCTCATGCCTTAAAACTCCTGTGCTGAATCCCATGCCCTGAAGCTCATACCCTGAATCTCATGCCCTGAAACTCCTGCACTGAAACTCATGCGCTAAATCTCATGACCTGAAACTTCTGCCCTCAAACTCAAGAACTGAAACACCTGCCCTAAAACACATGCCCTGAATGTCATTCCCTGAAATTCCTGCCCTGAAACTCATGCCCTGAATCTCATGCCCTGAAACTCTTGCACTGAAACACCTACCCTAAAACTCATGCCCTGAATCTCATGCCCTGAAATTCCTGCCCTGAAACTCATGCCCTGACTCTCATGCCCTGAAACTCCAACACTGAAACTCCTGCCATGAAACTCTTACCCTAAATCTCATGTCCTGAATCTCATGACCTGAAACTCATGCCCTGAATCTCATGCCGTGAAACTCCTGCCCTCAAACTCATGCACTGAAACTCATGCCCTGAATCTCCTGTCCTTAAACTCATGCCCTGAATCTCATGCCCTGAATCTAATGCCCTGAAATTCATGCACTGAAACTCATCCCCTGAATCTCATGCTCTGAAACTCAAGCACTGAAACTCATGCGCTGAAACTCATGCCCTGAATCACATGCCCTGAAACTGCTGCTCTGAAACTGCTACGCTGAATCTCAAGCCCGGAAACCACAGACCTGAAACTCATACCCTGAAACTCATGTACTGAATGTCATGCCCTGAAACTCAAGTCCTGAATCTCATACCCTGAAACTCCTGTCCTGAAACTCATGCCCTGAATCTCAAGCCCTGAAACTGCTGCTCTGAAACTGCTGCGCTGAATCTCAAGCCAGGAAACCACAGACCTGAAACTCATGCCCTGAAACTCCTGCCCTCAAACTCCTGTCCTGAATCCCATGCCCTGAAACTCATGCCCTGAATCTCATGCCCTGAAACTACTGCACTGAAACTCATGTCCTGAATCTCATGCCCTGAAACTCATGCCCTGAATATCATGCCCTGAAACTCAAACCCTGAATCTCCTGCCCTGAAACTCATGCCCTGAATCTCATGCCCTGAAACTCCTGCCCTGAAACTCATGCACGGAAACTCATGCTCTGAATCTCCTGCCCTGAAACTCCTGCACTGAAACACGTACCCTAAAACTCCTGACCTGAATCATCTGCACAGAAACTCATGCCCTGAATCACATGCTCTGATATTCCTGCCCAGAATCTCATGCCCTGAAACTCATGCCCTGAATCTCATGCCCTGAAACTCCTGCCCTCAAACTCATACACTGAAACTCATGCACTGAAACTCATGCCCTGAATCTCATGCCTTGAAACTCCTGTCCTGAATCTCATGCCCTGAAACTCATGCCCTGAATCGCATGCCCTGAAACTCCTGCACTGAAACTCATGCCCTAAATCTCATACCCTGCAACTCCTGCCCTGAAACTCATGCTCTGAAACTCATGCCCTGAATCACATGCCCTAAAACTCCTGCCCTGAATCATCTGCCCAGAAACTCATTATTTGAATCACATGCCCTGAAATTCCTGCCCTGAATCTCATACCCTGAAACTCATGCCCTGAATCTCATGCCCTGAAACTCCTGCCCTCAAACTCATGCACTGAAACTCAGGCACTGAAACTCATGCCCTGAATCTCATGCCCTGAAACTCCTGTCCTGAATCTCATGCCCTGAAACTCATGCCCTGAATCTCATGCCCTGAAACTCCTGCGCTGAAACTCATGCCATGAATCACATATCCTGAAACTCACGCCCTGATTTACATGCCCTGAAACTCCTGCCCTGAAACTCAAGCCCAGAAATTCATGCCCTGAATCTCATGCCCTGAAACTCAAGCCCTGATTCTCCTACCCTGAAGCTCATATCCTGAATCTCATGCCCTGAAACTTCTGCCCTGAAACTCATGCACTGAATCTCATGCGCTAAATCTCATGACTTAAACTCAAGCCGTGAATCTCCTGCCCTGAAACTCATGCCCTGATTCTCATGCTCTGAAACTCCTGCCCTGAAACTCATGCACTGAAAGACATGCCCTGAAACTCTTGCACTGAAACTCTTGCAGTGAAACACCTGCCCTGAACCGCCTGCCATGAATCTCCTGCCCTGAAACTGCTGCCCTGAATCTTAACCCCTGAAACCACAGACCTGAAACCCATGCCCTGAAACTCATGTCCTGAATCTCATGCCCTGAAACTCATGCCCTCAAACTCCTGCCCTGAATCTCCTGCCTTGAGACTCATGCCCTGAATCTCATGCCCTGAATATCCTGCCCTGAATCTCCTGCCTTGAAGCTCATGCCCTTAATCTCATGCCCTCAAACTCTTGCACTGAAACACCTGCCCTAAAACACATGCCCTGAATGTCATGCCCTGAAATTCCTGCCCTGAAACTCATGCCCTGAATCCCATGCCCTGAAACTCTTGCACTGAAACACCTACCCTAAAACTCATGCCCTGAATCTCATGCCCTGAAACTCATGCCCTGAATCTCATGCTCTGAAACTCCTGACCTGAAAATCATGCACTGAAAGACATGCCCTGAAACTCTTGCACTGAACCTCTTGCACTGAAACACCTGCCCTGAATCTCCTGCCCTGAAACTGCTGCCCTGATTCTCAAGCCCTGAAACCACAGACCTGAAACCCATGCCCTGAAACTCATGCCCTGAATCTCATGCCCTGAAACTCATGCCCTGAAACTCATGCCCTGAATCTCATGCCCTGAATCTCATGCCCTGAAACTCAAGACCTGATTCTCCTGCCCTGAAACTCATGCCCTGAAACTTCTGCCCTGAAACTCATGCACTGAATCTCATGCGCTAAATCTCATGACCTTAAACTCAAGCCGTGAATCTCCTGCCCTGAAACTCATGCCCAGAATCTCATGCTCTGAAACTCCTGCCCTGAAACTCATGCACTGAAAGACATGCCCTGAAACTCTTGCACTGAAACTCCTGCACTGAAACACCTGCCCTGAACCGCCTGCCATGAATCTCCTGCCCTGAAACTGCTGCACTGAATCTCAAGCCCTGAAATCACAGACCTGAAACCCATGCCCTGAAACTCATGTCCTGAATCTCATGCCCTGAAACTCATGCCCTGAAACTCCTGCCCTGAATCTCCTGCCGTCAAACTCATGTCCTGAATCTCCTGCCTTCAACTCATGCCCTGAATCTCATGCCCTCAAACTCAAGAACTGAAACACCTGCCCTAAAACACATGCCCTGAATGTCATGTCCTGAAATTCCTGCCCTGAATCTCGTGCCTTCAACTCATGCCCTGAATCTCATGCCCTCAAACTCAAGAACTGAAACACGTGCCCTAAAACACCTGCCTTGAAACTCAAGCCCCGAATTTCATGCTCTGAATCTCCTGCCCTGAATCTCCTGCCTTGAAACTCATGCCCTGAATCTCATGCCCTCAAACTCTTGCACTGCCCTAAAACACATGCCCTGAATGTCATGCCCTGAAATTCCTGCCTTGAAACTCATGCCCTGAATCTCATGCCCTGAAACTCTTGCACTGAAACACGTACGCTAAAACTTATGCCCTGAATCTCATGCCCTGAAACTCATGCCCTGAATCTCATGCTCTGAAACTCCTGCCCTGAAAATCATGCACTCAAAGACATGCCCTGAAACTCTTGCACTGAACCTCTTGCACTGAAACACCTGCCCTCAATCTCCTGCCCTGAAACTGCTGCCCTGAATCTCAAGCCCTGAAACCACAGACCTGAAACCCATGCCATGAAACTCATGTCGTGAATCTCATGCCCTGAAACTCATGTCCTGAATATCATGCCCTGAAACTCATGCCCTGAAACTCATGCCCTGAATCTCATGCCGTGGAACTCCTGCCCTGAATCTCCTGCCTTGAAACTCATGCCCTGAATCTCATGCCCTCAAACTCTTGCAATGAAACACCTGCCCTAAAACACATGCCCTGAATGTCATGTCCTGAAACTCCTACCCTGAAACTCACGCCCTGAAACTCATGCCCTGAATCTCCTGCCTTGAAACTCAAGCCCTGATTCTCATGCCCTGAAACTTCTGCCCTGAAACTCATGCACTGAATCTCATGCCCTAAAACTCTTGCACTGAAACACCTACCCTAATACTCATGCCCTGAATCTTATGCCCTGAATCTCATGCCGTGAAACTCATGCACTGAAACTCCTTTCCTGTAACTGATGCCAAGAATCACATGCACTGAAACTCATGCACTG
>NW_027274954.1:0-74357 GCF_030028105.1 Mobula birostris
CCAGTGATCAGCTGCAGACAGGAGTCATCCCCATTACCCATTCCCCAACCTCCTCCAGTGATCAGCTGCAGACAGGAGTCACCCCTGTTACCCCTTCCCCAAACACCTCCAGTGATCAGCTGCAGACTGGAGTCACCCTTGTTATCCCTTCCCCAATATCCTCCAGCGATCAGCTACATTTAGTCGTTACTCCGTCACCCTTTCCCCAACCTCCTCCAGTGATCAGCTGCAGACAGGAGTCACCCCTGTTAATCCTTCCCCAACCTCCTCCAGTAATCGGTTGCAGACAGGAATCACCCCATTACCCCTTCCCCAACCTCCTCCAGTGATTAGCTGCAGACTGGATTTACCCCTGTTACCCCTTCCCCAACCTCTTCCAGTGAGCAGCTGAGGATAGGAGTCGCCCCCGTTACCTCCTCCAGTAATCAGCTGCAGAGAGGTGTCACCCCTGTTACTCCTTCCCCAAACTCATCCAGTAATCAGTTGCAGAGAGGAGTTACCCCTGTCACCCCTTACCCAACCTCATCCAGTAATCAGATGCATACTGGAGTCGTCCCCGTTACCCCTTTGCAAAACTCTTCCAGTTATCAGCTGAAGACAAGAGTCGCCCCTGTTACCCTTTCCCCAACCTCCTCCAGTGATCAGCTGCAGACAGGAGTCGCCCCTGTTACCCCTTCCCCAACGTCCTCCAGTGATCAACTGCAGACAAGTGTCACCCCTGTTACCCCTTCGCAACCTCGTCCAGTGATGAGCTGCAGACAGTAGTTGCCCCATCACCCCTTCTCCAATATCTTCTAGTGATCAGCTGAGGATAGGAGTTGCCCCATTACCTCCTCCAGTAATCAGCTGCAGAGAGGAGTCACCCCTGTTACCCATTCCCCAACCTCCTCCAGTGATCAGCTGCAGACAGGAGTTACCCCCGTCACCCCTTCACCAAACTCCTCCAGTGATCAGCTGCAGACTGGAGTCGTCCCAGTTACCCCATTCCAAAACTCTTCCAGTCATCAGCTGAAGAGAAGAATCACCCCTGTTGCTCCTTCCCCAACCTCGTCCCCTGATCAGCTGCAGCCAGGAATCGCCCTGTTTTCCTTTCCCCAACCTCCTCCAGTGATCAGCTGCAGACCGGAGTCACACCGTTACCCCTTCCCCAACCTCCTCCAGTGATCAGCTGCGGACAGGAGTTACCCCCATCACCCCTTCCCCAACCGACTGCAGTGATCAGCTGCAGACTGGAGTCGTCCCCGTTTACCCCATTCCAAAACTCTTCCAGTCATCAGCTGAAGACAGGAGTCACCCCTGTTGCCCCTTCCCCAACCTCGTCCAGTGAACAGCTGCAGCCAGGAATCGCCCTTGTTTTCTTTTCCCCAAACTCCTCCAGTGATCAGCTGCAGACAGGATTCACCCCTACTACCCCTGCCCCAAACTCCTCCAGTGATCAGCTGCAGACAGTAGTTACCCCATTACCCCTTCCCCAACCTCCTCCAGTGATCAGCTGCAGACCGGAGTCACCACTGTTACCACTTCCCCAAACTCCTCCAGCAATCAGCTGCAGACAGGAGGCACCCCTGTTACCCCTTCCCAAACTCATCCAGTGATCATCTGCAGACAGGAGTCGTCACTGTTACCCCTTCTCCCAACCTCTTCCAGTGATCAACTGCAGACAGGAGTCACCCCTGTTACCCTTTCCCAAACACCTCCAGTGATCAGCTGCAGACAGGAGTCACCCCTGTTACCCCTTCAACAAACTCCTCCACTGATCAGTAGCAGACAGGAGTCACCCCGTTACCCCTTCCCCAACCTCCTCCAGTGGTCAGCTTCAGACAGGAGTCACCCCTGTTACGTCTTCCCGAACCTCCTCCAGTGATCAGGTCCATACAGTAGTTGCCCCGTCAAACCTTCCCCAACCTCCTCCAGGGATCAGCTGCAGACTGGAGTCGTCCCCCGTTACCCCTTTCCAAAACTCTTCCAGTTATCAGCTGAAGACAAGAGTCGCCTCTTTTACCCCTTCCCCAACCTCGTCCAGTGATCAGATGCAGACAGGAATCGCCCCTGTTATCCTTTCCCCAACCTCCTCCTGTGATCAGCTGCAGATAGGAGTCGCCCCCTGTTACCACTTCCCCAACCTCCTCCAGTGAACAGCTGCAGACCGGGGTCACCCCTGTTACCCCTTCCCCAATCTCCTCCAGTGATCAGCTGCAGACCGGAGTCACACCGTTACCCCTTCCCCAACCTCCTCCAGTGATCAGCTGCAGACAGGAGTTACCCCCCGTCACCCCTTCCCCAACCTCCTCCAGTGATCAGCTGCAGACTGGAGTCATCCCCGTTACCCCCATTCCAAAACTCCTCCAGTCTTCAGCTGAAGACAGGAGTCACCCCTGTTGCCCCTTCCCCAACCTCGTCCAGTGAACAGCTGCAGCCAGGAATCGCCCTTGTTTTCCTTTCCCCAAACTCCTCCAGTGATCAGCTGCAGAAAGGAGTCACCCCTGCTACCCCTTCCCCAAACTCCTCCAGTGATCAGTTGCAGACAGTAGTTACCCCATTACCCCTTCCCCAACCTCCTCCAGTGATCAGCTGAAGACAGGAGTCACCCCGTTACACCTTCCCCAACCTCCTCCAGTAATCAGCTGCAGACCGGAGTCACCCCTGTTACAACTTCCCCAAACTCCTCCAGTGATCAGCTGCAGACAGGAGTTACCCCATTACCCCTTCCCCAAACTCATCCAGTAATCAGCTGCAGAGAGGACTTACCCCTGTCACCCCTTCCCCAACCTCTTCCAGTGATCAGCTGAAGACAGGAGTCCACCCCTGTTACCCCGTCCCCAAGGTCCTCCCGTGATCAGCTGCAGACTGGATTTACCCCTGTTACCCCTTCCCCAAACTCCTCCACTGATCAGCTGCAGAGGGGAGTTACCTCCGTCACCCCTTCCCCAACCTCTTCCAGTGATCAGCTGAGGATAGGAGTCGCCCCCGTTACTTCCTCCAGTAATCAGCTGCAGAGTGGTGTCACCCCTGTTACCCCTTCCCCAACCTCCTCCAGTGATCAGCTGCAGACAGGAGTTACCCCTGTCACCCCTTCCCCAACATCCTCCAGTGATCAGCTGCAGACAGGAGTTACCCCCGTTACCCCTTCCTCAAACTCCTCCAATGATCAGCTGCAGACAGGAGTCACTTCGTCACCCCTTCCCCAAACTCCTCCAGTGATCGGCTGCAGACAGGAGTCGTCCCCATTACCCCTTCCCCAACCTCCACCAGTAATCAGCTGCCGACAGCAGTCACCCCCGTTACCCATTCCCCAACCTCCTCAGTGATCAGCTGCAGACAGGAGTCACCCCTGTTACCACTTCCCCAAACTCCTGCAGTGATCAGGTGCAGACCGGAGTCACCCCTGTTACCCCTTCCCCAAACACCTCCAGTGATCAGCTGCAGACTGGAGTCACCCTTGTTATCCCTTCCCCAATATCCTCCAGCGATCAGCTGCAGACAGGAGTCACCCCTCTTACCACTTCCCCAAACTCCTCCAGTGATCAGCTGAAGACCGAGTCACCCCTGTTACCCCTTCCCCAAACACCTCCAGTGATCAGCTGCAGGACTGGAGTCACCCTTGTTATTCCTTCCCCAATATCCTCTAGCGATCAGCTACATACAGTCGTTACCCCGTCACCCTTTCCCCAACCTCCTCCAGTGATCAGCTGCAGACAGGAGTCACCCCTGTTAATCCTTCCCCAACCTCCTCCAGTAATCAGCGGCAGACAGGAATCACCCCATTACCCCTTCCCCAACCTCCTCCAGTCATCAGCTGCAGACACGAGTCATCACTCTTACCCCTTCCCCAACCTCCTCCAGTGATTAGCTGCAGACAGGAGTCACCCCTGTTACCCCTTCCCAACCTCCTCCAGTGATCAGCTGCACACAGCAGAAACCCCATCAGCCCATCTCCAACCTCCTCCAGTGATCAGCTGCAGACAGGAGTCACCCCTGTTACCACTTCCCCAAAACTCATCCAGTGATCAGCTGCAGACAGGAGTCACCCTTGTTATCCCTTCCCCAACCTCCTCCAGTGATCAGCTGCAGAGAGGTGTCACCCCTGTTACACCTTCCCCAACCTCCTCCAGTGATCAGCTGCAGACAGGAGTCACCACAGTTACTCCTTCCCCAAACTCATCCAGTAATCAGCTGCAGAGAGGAGTTACCCCTGTCACCCCTTACCCAACCTCATCCAGTGATCAGCTGCATACTGGAGTCATCCCCATTACCCCTTTCCAAAACTCTTCCAGTTATCAGCTGAAGACAAGAGTCGCCCCTGTTACCCTTTCCCCAAACTCCTCCAGTGATCAACTGCAGACAAGAGTCACCCCTGTTACCCATCACAACCTCGTCCAGTGATGAGCTGCAGACAGTAATTGCCCCATCACCCCTTCCCCAATATCTTTCTAGTGATCAGCTGAGGATAGGAGTTGCCCCATTACCTCCTCCAGTGATCAGCTGCAGACAGGAGTTACCCCCGTCACCCCTTCCCCAAACTCCTCCAGTGATCAGCTGCAGACTGGAGTCGTCCCAGTTACCCCCATTCCAAAACTCTTCCAGTCATCAGCTGAAGACAAGAATCGCCCCTGTTGCCCCTTCCCCAACCTCGTCCCGTGATCAGCTGCAGCCAGGAATCGCCCCTGTTTTCCTTTCCCCAACCACCCTCCAGTGACCAGCTGCAGACCGGAGTCACACCGTTACCCCTTCCCCAACCTCCTCCAGTGATCAGCTGCAGACAGGAGTTACCCCCTTCACCCCTTCCCCAACCTCCTCCAGTGATCAGCTGCAGACAGGGAGTTACCCCCGTTACCCCTTCCCCCATCTTCCTCCAGTGATCAGCTGCAGACAGGAGGTTACCCCCGTTACCCATGCCCCAACCTCCTCCAGTGATCAGCTGCAGACAGGAGGCACCCCTGTTACCCCTTCCCAACCTCCACCAGTGATCAGCTGGAGACTGGAGTCGCCCTGTTATCCCTTCCCCAACCTCCGCCAGTGACTAGCTGCAGACAGGAGTTACCCCTGTTACCCCTTCCCCAACCTCCTCCAGTGATCAGCTGCAGACAGGGATTACCCCCGTCACCCCTTTCCCTAACCTCATCCAGTGATCAGCTGCATACTGGAGTCGTCCCCGTTACCCCTTTCCAAAGGTCTTCCATTTTATCCGCTGAAGACAAGAGTCGCCCCTGCTATCCCCTTCCCCGAACTCCCCCAGTGATCATCTGCAGACAGGAGTTACACCCTTCACCCCTTCCCCCAATTACCTGCAGTGATCAGCTGCAGTCTGGAGTCACCCCCGTTACCCCTTCCCCAAACTCCTCCAGTGATCAGCTGCAGACAGGAGTCGCCCCATTACTCCTTCCCCAACCGCCTCCCGGTGATCAGTTGCAGACACGAGTCATCACTCTTACGCCTTCCCCAAACCTCCTCCAGTGATCAGCTACAGACAGGAATCACCCCTGTTACCCCTTTCCAACCTCCTCCAGTGATCAGCTGCAAACAGGACTTACCCCGTCACCCTTTCTCCAACCTCCTCCAGTGATCAGCTGCAGACAGGAGTCGCCCCTGTTACCCCTTCCCCGAACTCCTCAGTGATCAGCTGCAGACAGGATTTACACCCTTTACCCCTTCCCCAACCTCCTTCATTGATCATCTGCAGACAGGAGTCACCCTGTTACCCTTTCCAACCTCCTCCAGTGATCAGCTGCAGACAGGAGTTACCCCGTCACCCCTTACCCAACCTTCTTCAGTGATCAGCTGCAGACAGAAATCACCCCCGTCACCACTTCCCCAACTTCCTCAAGTGATCAGCTGCAGACAAGAGTTACCTCCGTCACCCTTTCCCAAACTCCTCCAGTGATCAGCTGCAGAAAGGAGTTACACCGACACTCCTTCTCCAACCTCCTCCGGTGATCAGCTGCAGGACAGGAGGCGCCCCTGTTACCCCTTCTCCAACCTCCACCAGTGATCAGCTGGAGATTGGAGTCGCACTGTTATCCCTTCCCCCAATCTCCTCCAGTGATCAGCTGCAGACTGGATTTACCCTGTTACCCCTTTCCCAAACTCCTCCACTGATCAGCTGCAGAGAGGAGTTACCCCCGTCCACCCCCTTCCCCAACCTCTTCCAGTGAGCAGCTGAGGATAGGAGTCGCCCCGTTACCTCCTCCAGTAATCAGCTGCAGAGAGGTGTCACCCCTGTTACCCCTTCCCCAACCTCCTCCAGTGATCAGCTGCAGACAGGAGTCACCACAGTTACTCCTTCCCCAAACTCATCCAGTAATCAGCTGCAGAGAGGAGTTACTCCTGTCACCCCTTACCCAACCTCATCCAGTGATCAGCTGCATACTGGAGTCGTCCCCATTAGCCCTTTCCAAAACTCTTCCAGTTATCAGCTGAAGACAAGAGTCGCCCCTGTTACCCTTTCCCCAAACTCCTCCAGTGATCAACTGCAGACAAGAGTCACCCCTGTTACCCATTTCACAACCTCGTCCAGTGATGAGCTGCAGACAGTAATTGCCCCATCACCCCTTCCCCAATATCTTCTAGTGATCAGCTGAGGATAGGAGTTGCCCCATTACCTCCTCCAGTGATCAGCTGCAGACAGGAGTTACCCCCGTCACCCCTTCCCCAAACTCCTCCAGTGATCAGCTGCAGAATGGAGTCGTCCCAGTTACCCCATTCCAAAACTCTTCCATGTCATCAGCTGAAGACAAGAATCGCCCCTGTTGACCCCTTCCCCAACCTCGTCCCGTGATCAGCTGCAGCCAGGAATCGCCCCTGTTTTCCTTTCCCCAACCACCTCCAGTGACCAGCTGCAGACCGGAGTCACACCGTTACCCCTTCCCCAACCTCCCTCCAGTGATCAGCTGCAGACAGGAGTTACCCCCTTCACCCCTTCCCCAACCTCCTCCAGTGATCAGCTGCAGACAGGAGTTACCCCCGGTTACCCCTTCCCCATCTTCCCTCCAGTGATCAGCTGCAGACAGGAGTTACCCCGTTACCCATGCCCCAACCTCCTCCAGTGATCAGCTGCAGACAGGAGGCACCCCTGTTTACCCCTTCCCCAACCTCCACCAGTGATCAGCTGGAGACTGGAGTCGCCCTGTTATCCCTTCCCCAAAACTCCTCCACTGATCAGCTGCAGAGAGGAGTTACCCCCGTCACCCCTTCCCCAACCTCTTCCAGTGAGCAGCTGAGGATAGGAGTCGCCCCGTTACCTCCTCCAGTAATCAGCTGCAGTGTGGTGTCACCCCTGTTGCTCCTTCCCCAAACTCATCCAGCCAGTGCTCAGCTGCAGACAGGAGTTACCCCGTCACTCCTTCCCCAACCTACTCCAGTGATCAGCTGCAGACAGCAGTCGCCCCGTTACCCTTTCCCCAACCTAATCCAGAGATCAGCTGCAGTCAGGAGTCACCCCTGTTACCCCTTCCCCAAACTCTTCCAGTGATCCGCTGCAAACAGGAGTCACCCCGGTTACCCCTTCCCCAAACCCCTCCAGTGATCAGCTGCAGACAGTTGTCACCCCTGTTACACCTTCCCCAAACTCCTCCAGTGATCATCTGCAGACAGGAGTCACCCCGTCACGACTTCCCCAATCTCCTCCAGTGATCAGCTGCAGACAGGAGTCACCGCTATCACCCCTTCCCCAAACTCCTCCAGTGATCAGCGGCAGACTAGAGTCAACCAATCCGCCCTTCCCGAAACTCCTCCAGTGATCAGCTGCAGACAGGAGTCACCCCTGTTATCCCTTCCCCAAACTCCTCCAGTAATCAGCTGCAGACAGGAGTCACCCCTGTTACACATTCCACAAACTCCTCCAGTGATCAGCTGCAGAAAGGAGTCACCCCGTCACGCCTTCCCCAACCTCCTCCAGTGATCAGCTGCAGACAGCAGTCGCTCCGTTACCCTTTCCCCAACCTAATCCAGAGATTAGCTGCAGTCATGAGTCACCCCTGTTACCCCTTCCCCAACCTCCTCCAGTGATCCGCTGCAAACAGGAGTCACCCCGGTTACCCCTTCCCCAAACCCCTCCAGTGATCAGCTGCAGACAGGAGTCACTCTGTCACCCCTTCCCCAAACTCCTCCAGTGATCAGCTGCAGACAGGAGTTACCCCTGTTACACCTTCACCAAGCCCCTCCAGTGATCAGCTGCAGACAGGAGTTACCCAATGACCGCTTCCCCAAACTCCTCCAGTGATCGGCTGCAAAGAGGAATCACCCCTGCTACCCATTCCGCAAACTCCCCCAGTGATCAGCTGCAGACAGGAGTCACACCGTCACCCTTTCCTCAACTTTTCCAGTGATCAGCTGCAGACAGGAGAAACCCCGTCAGCCAATCTCCAACCTCCTCCAGTGATCAGCTGCAGACAGGAGTTACCCCTGTTACACCTTCACCAAGCCCCTCCAGTGATCAGCTGCAGACAGGAGTTACCCAATGACCGCTTCCCCAAACTCCTCCAGTGATCGGCTGCAGACAGGAGTCGCCCCTGTTACCCCTTCTCCAAACTCCTCCAGTGATCAGCTGCAGACAGGAGTCATCCCCATTACCCATTCCCCAACCTCCTCCAGTGATCAGCTGCAGACAGGAGTCACCCCTGTTACCCCTTCCCCAAACACCTCCAGTGATCAGCTGCAGACTGGAGTCACCCTTGTTATCCCTTCCCCAATATCCTCCAGCGATCAGCTACATTTAGTCGTTACTCCGTCACCCTTTCCCCAACCTCCTCCAGTGATCAGCTGCAGACAGGAGTCACCCCTGTTAATCCTTCCCCAACCTCCTCCAGTAATCGGTTGCAGACAGGAATCACCCCATTACCCCTTCCCCAACCTCCTCCAGTGATTAGCTGCAGACTGGATTTACCCCTGTTACCCCTTCCCCAACCTCTTCCAGTGAGCAGCTGAGGATAGGAGTCGCCCCGTTACCTCCTCCAGTAATCAGCTGCAGAGAGGTGTCACCCCTGTTACTCCTTCCCCAAACTCATCCAGTAATCAGTTGCAGAGAGGAGTTACCCCTGTCACCCCTTACCCAACCTCATCCAGTAATCAGATGCATACTGGAGTCGTCCCCGTTACCCCTTTGCAAAACTCTTCCAGTTATCAGCTGAAGACAAGAGTCGCCCCTGTTACCCTTTCCCCAACCTCCTCCAGTGATCAGCTGCAGACAGGAGTCGCCCCTGTTACCCCTTCCCCAACGTCCTCCAGTGATCAACTGCAGACAAGTGTCACCCCTGTTACCCCTTCGCAACCTCGTCCAGTGATGAGCTGCAGACAGTAGTTGCCCCATCACCCCTTCTCCAATATCTTCTAGTGATCAGCTGAGGATAGGAGTTGCCCCATTACCTCCTCCAGTAATCAGCTGCAGAGAGGAGTCACCCCTGTTACCCATTCCCCAACCTCCTCCAGTGATCAGCTGCAGACAGGAGTTACCCCCGTCACCCCTTCACCAAACTCCTCCAGTGATCAGCTGCAGACTGGAGTCGTCCCAGTTACCCCATTCCAAAACTCTTCCAGTCATCAGCTGAAGAGAAGAATCACCCCTGTTGCTCCTTCCCCAACCTCGTCCCCTGATCAGCTGCAGCCAGGAATCGCCCCTGTTTTCCTTTCCCCAACCTCCTCCAGTGATCAGCTGCAGACCGGAGTCACACCGTTACCCCTTCCCCAACCTCCTCCAGTGATCAGCTGCGGACAGGAGTTACCCCCATCACCCCTTCCCCAACCGACTGCAGTGATCAGCTGCAGACTGGAGTCGTCCCCGTTACCCCATTCCAAAACTCTTCCAGTCATCAGCTGAAGACAGGAGTCACCCCTGTTGCCCCTTCCCCAACCTCGTCCAGTGAACAGCTGCAGCCAGGAATCGCCCTTGTTTTCTTTTCCCCAAACTCCTCCAGTGATCAGCTGCAGACAGGATTCACCCCTACTACCCCTGCCCCAAACTCCTCCAGTGATCAGCTGCAGACAGTAGTTACCCCATTACCCCTTCCCCAACCTCCTCCAGTGATCAGCTGCAGACCGGAGTCACCACTGTTACCACTTCCCCAAACTCCTCCAGCAATCAGCTGCAGACAGGAGGCACCCCTGTTACCCCTTCCCCAAACTCATCCAGTGATCATCTGCAGACAGGAGTCGTCACTGTTACCCCTTCTCCAACCTCTTCCAGTGATCAACTGCAGACAGGAGTCACCCCTGTTACCCTTTCCCAAACACCTCCAGTGATCAGCTGCAGACAGGAGTCACCCCTGTTACCCCTTCAACAAACTCCTCCACTGATCAGTAGCAGACAGGAGTCACCCCGTTACCCCTTCCCCAACCTCCTCCAGTGGTCAGCTTCAGACAGGAGTCACCCCTGTTACGTCTTCCCGAACCTCCTCCAGTGATCAGGTCCATACAGTAGTTGCCCCGTCAAACCTTCCCCAACCTCCTCCAGGGATCAGCTGCAGACTGGAGTCGTCCCCGTTACCCCTTTCCAAAACTCTTCCAGTTATCAGCTGAAGACAAGAGTCGCCTCTTTTACCCCTTCCCCAACCTCGTCCAGTGATCAGATGCAGACAGGAATCGCCCCTGTTATCCTTTCCCCAACCTCCTCCTGTGATCAGCTGCAGATAGGAGTCGCCCCTGTTACCACTTCCCCAACCTCCTCCAGTGAACAGCTGCAGACCGGGGTCACCCCTGTTACCCCTTCCCCAATCTCCTCCAGTGATCAGCTGCAGACCGGAGTCACACCGTTACCCCTTCCCCAACCTCCTCCAGTGATCAGCTGCAGACAGGAGTTACCCCCGTCACCCCTTCCCCAACCTCCTCCAGTGATCAGCTGCAGACTGGAGTCATCCCCGTTACCCCATTCCAAAACTCCTCCAGTCTTCAGCTGAAGACAGGAGTCACCCCTGTTGCCCCTTCCCCAACCTCGTCCAGTGAACAGCTGCAGCCAGGAATCGCCCTTGTTTTCCTTTCCCCAAACTCCTCCAGTGATCAGCTGCAGAAAGGAGTCACCCCTGCTACCCCTTCCCCAAACTCCTCCAGTGATCAGTTGCAGACAGTAGTTACCCCATTACCCCTTCCCCAACCTCCTCCAGTGATCAGCTGAAGACAGGAGTCACCCCGTTACACCTTCCCCAACCTCCTCCAGTAATCAGCTGCAGACCGGAGTCACCCCTGTTACAACTTCCCCAAACTCCTCCAGTGATCAGCTGCAGACAGGAGTTACCCCATTACCCCTTCCCCAAACTCATCCAGTAATCAGCTGCAGAGAGGACTTACCCCTGTCACCCCTTCCCCAACCTCTTCCAGTGATCAGCTGAAGACAGGAGTCACCCCTGTTACCCCGTCCCCAAGGTCCTCCCGTGATCAGCTGCAGACTGGATTTACCCCTGTTACCCCTTCCCCAAACTCCTCCACTGATCAGCTGCAGAGGGGAGTTACCTCCGTCACCCCTTCCCCAACCTCTTCCAGTGATCAGCTGAGGATAGGAGTCGCCCCGTTACTTCCTCCAGTAATCAGCTGCAGAGTGGTGTCACCCCTGTTACCCCTTCCCCAACCTCCTCCAGTGATCAGCTGCAGACAGGAGTTACCCCTGTCACCCCTTCCCCAACATCCTCCAGTGATCAGCTGCAGACAGGAGTTACCCCCGTTACCCCTTCCTCAAACTCCTCCAATGATCAGCTGCAGACAGGAGTCACTTCGTCACCCCTTCCCCAAACTCCTCCAGTGATCGGCTGCAGACAGGAGTCGTCCCCATTACCCCTTCCCCAACCTCCACCAGTAATCAGCTGCCGACAGCAGTCACCCCCGTTACCCATTCCCCAACCTCCTCCAGTGATCAGCTGCAGACAGGAGTCACCCCTGTTACCACTTCCCCAAACTCCTGCAGTGATCAGGTGCAGACCGGAGTCACCCCTGTTACCCCTTCCCCAAACACCTCCAGTGATCAGCTGCAGACTGGAGTCACCCTTGTTATCCCTTCCCCAATATCCTCCAGCGATCAGCTGCAGACAGGAGTCACCCCTTTTACCACTTCCCCAAACTCCTCCAGTGATCAGCTGAAGACCGGAGTCACCCCTGTTACCCCTTCCCCAAACACCTCCAGTGATCAGCTGCAGACTGGAGTCACCCTTGTTATTCCTTCCCCAATATCCTCTAGCGATCAGCTACATACAGTCGTTACCCCGTCACCCTTTCCCCAACCTCCTCCAGTGATCAGCTGCAGACAGGAGTCACCCCTGTTAATCCTTCCCCAACCTCCTCCGGTAATCAGCGGCAGACAGGAATCACCCCATTACCCCCTTCCCCAACCTCCTCCAGTCATCAGCTGCAGACACGAGTCATCACTCTTACCCCTTCCCCAACCTCCTCCAGTGATTAGCTGCAGACAGGAGTCACCCCTGTTACCCCTTCCCAACCTCCTCCAGTGATCAGCTGCACACAGCAGAAACCCCATCAGCCCATCTCCAACCTCCTCCAGTGATCAGCTGCAGACAGGAGTCACCCCTGTTACCACTTCCCCAAAACTCATCCAGTGATCAGCTGCAGACAGGAGTCACCCTTGTTATCCCTTCCCCAACCTCCTCCAGTGATCAGCTGCAGAGAGGTGTCACCCCTGTTACACCTTCCCCAACCTCCTCCAGTGATCAGCTGCAGACAGGAGTCACCACAGTTACTCCTTCCCCAAACTCATCCAGTAATCAGCTGCAGAGAGGAGTTACCCCTGTCACCCCTTACCCAACCTCATCCAGTGATCAGCTGCATACTGGAGTCATCCCCATTACCCCTTTCCAAAACTCTTCCAGTTATCAGCTGAAGACAAGAGTCGCCCCTGTTACCCTTTCCCCAAACTCCTCCAGTGATCAACTGCAGACAAGAGTCACCCCTGTTACCCATTCACAACCTCGTCCAGTGATGAGCTGCAGACAGTAATTGCCCCATCACCCCTTCCCCAATATCTTCTAGTGATCAGCTGAGGATAGGAGTTGCCCCATTACCTCCTCCAGTGATCAGCTGCAGACAGGAGTTACCCCCGTCACCCCTTCCCCAAACTCCTCCAGTGATCAGCTGCAGACTGGAGTCGTCCCAGTTACCCCATTCCAAAACTCTTCCAGTCATCAGCTGAAGACAAGAATCGCCCCTGTTGCCCCTTCCCCAACCTCGTCCCGTGATCAGCTGCAGCCAGGAATCGCCCCTGTTTTCCTTTCCCCAACCACCTCCAGTGACCAGCTGCAGACCGGAGTCACACCGTTACCCCTTCCCCAACCTCCTCCAGTGATCAGCTGCAGACAGGAGTTACCCCCTTCACCCCTTCCCCAACCTCCTCCAGTGATCAGCTGCAGACAGGAGTTACCCCCGTTACCCCTTCCCCATCTTCCTCCAGTGATCAGCTGCAGACAGGAGTTACCCCGTTACCCATGCCCCAACCTCCTCCAGTGATCAGCTGCAGACAGGAGGCACCCCTGTTACCCCTTCCCCAACCTCCACCAGTGATCAGCTGGAGACTGGAGTCGCCCTGTTATCCTTCCCCAACCTCCGCCAGTGACTAGCTGCAGACAGGAGTTACCCCTGTTACCCCTTCCCCAACCTCCTCCAGTGATCAGCTGCAGACAGGGATTACCCCCGTCACCCCTTCCCTAACCTCATCCAGTGATCAGCTGCATACTGGAGTCGTCCCCGTTACCCCTTTCCAAAGGTCTTCCATTTATCCGCTGAAGACAAGAGTCGCCCCTGCTATCCCTTCCCCGAACTCCCCCAGTGATCATCTGCAGACAGGAGTTACACCCTTCACCCCTTCCCCAATTTCCTGCAGTGATCAGCTGCAGTCTGGAGTCACCCCCGTTACCCCTTCCCCAAACTCCTCCAGTGATCAGCTGCAGACAGGAGTCGCCCCATTACTCCTTCCCCAACCGCCTCCCGTGATCAGTTGCAGACACGAGTCATCACTCTTACGCCTTCCCCAACCTCCTCCAGTGATCAGCTACAGACAGGAATCACCCCTGTTACCCCTTTCCAACCTCCTCCAGTGATCAGCTGCAAACAGGACTTACCCCGTCACCCTTTCTCCAACCTCCTCCAGTGATCAGCTGCAGACAGGAGTCGCCCCTGTTACCCCTTCCCCGAACTCCTCCAGTGATCAGCTGCAGACAGGATTTACACCCTTTACCCCTTCCCCAACCTCCTTCATTGATCATCTGCAGACAGGAGTCACCCCTGTTACCCCTTTCCAACCTCCTCCAGTGATCAGCTGCAGACAGGAGTTACCCCGTCACCCCTTACCCAACCTTCTTCAGTGATCAGCTGCAGACAGAAATCACCCCCGTCACCACTTCCCCAACTTCCTCAAGTGATCAGCTGCAGACAAGAGTTACCTCCGTCACCCCTTTCCCAAACTCCTCCAGTGATCAGCTGCAGAAAGGAGTTACACCGACACTCCTTCTCCAACCTCCTCCGGTGATCAGCTGCAGACAGGAGGCGCCCCTGTTACCCCTTCTCCAACCTCCACCAGTGATCAGCTGGAGATTGGAGTCGCACTGTTATCCCTTCCCCAATCTCCTCCAGTGATCAGCTGCAGACTGGATTTACCCCTGTTACCCCTTCCCCAAACTCCTCCACTGATCAGCTGCAGAGAGGAGTTACCCCCGTCACCCCTTCCCCAACCTCTTCCAGTGAGCAGCTGAGGATAGGAGTCGCCCCGTTACCTCCTCCAGTAATCAGCTGCAGAGAGGTGTCACCCCTGTTACCCCTTCCCCAACCTCCTCCAGTGATCAGCTGCAGACAGGAGTCACCACAGTTACTCCTTCCCCAAACTCATCCAGTAATCAGCTGCAGAGAGGAGTTACTCCTGTCACCCCTTACCCAACCTCATCCAGTGATCAGCTGCATACTGGAGTCGTCCCCATTAGCCCTTTCCAAAACTCTTCCAGTTATCAGCTGAAGACAAGAGTCGCCCCTGTTACCCTTTCCCCAAACTCCTCCAGTGATCAACTGCAGACAAGAGTCACCCCTGTTACCCATTCACAACCTCGTCCAGTGATGAGCTGCAGACAGTAATTGCCCCATCACCCCTTCCCCAATATCTTCTAGTGATCAGCTGAGGATAGGAGTTGCCCCATTACCTCCTCCAGTGATCAGCTGCAGACAGGAGTTACCCCCGTCACCCCTTCCCCAAACTCCTCCAGTGATCAGCTGCAGACTGGAGTCGTCCCAGTTACCCCATTCCAAAACTCTTCCAGTCATCAGCTGAAGACAAGAATCGCCCCTGTTGCCCCTTCCCCAACCTCGTCCCGTGATCAGCTGCAGCCAGGAATCACCCCTGTTTTCCTTTCCCCAA
Source organism: Mobula birostris (assembly GCF_030028105.1). NCBI lineage: Eukaryota > Metazoa > Chordata > Chondrichthyes > Myliobatiformes > Myliobatidae > Mobula > Mobula birostris. The sequence continues at coordinate 15,329 of NW_027274954.1, forward strand.
CCACCTCCAGTGATCAGCTGCAGACAGGAGTTACCCCCGTCACCCCTTCCCCAACCTCCTCCAGTGATCATCTGCAGACAGTAGTTACCCCCGTCACCCCTTCCCCAACCTCATCCAGTGATCAGCTCCATACTGGAGTCGTCCCCGTTACCCCTTCTCCAAACTCCTCCAGTGATCAGCTACAGAGAGGAGTTACCCCCGTCACCCCTTACCCAACCTCATCCAGTGATCAGCTGCATACAGGAGTCGTCCCCGTTACCCCTTTCCAAAACTCTTCCAGTTATCAGCTGAAGACAAGAGTCGCCCCTGTTACCCTTTCCCCAACCTCCTCCAGTGATCAGTTGCAGACAGGAGTCGCCCCTGTTACCACTTCCCCGAACTACTCCAGTGATCAGCTGCAGACAGGAGTTACACACTTCACCCCTTCCACAACGTCCTCCAGTGATCAACTGCAGACAGGAGTCACCCCTGTTACCCCTTCGCAACCTGCTCCAGTGATCAGCTGCAGACAGTAGTTGCCCCATCACCCCTTCCCCAATCTCTTCCAGTGATCAGCTGAGGATAAGAGTTGCCCCGTTACCTCCTCCAGTAATCAGCTGCAGAGAGGAGTCATCCCTGTTACCCCTTCCCCAACCTCCTCCAGTAATCAGCTGCAGAGAGGAGTCATCCCTGTTACCCCTTCCCCAACCTCCTCCAGTGATCAGCTGCAGACTGGAGTCGTCCCAGTTACCCCATTCCAAAACTCTTCCAGTCATCAGCTGAAGACAAGAATCGCCCCTGTTGCCCCTTCCCCAACCTCGTCCTCGTGATCAGCTGCAGCCAGGAATCGCCCCTGTTTTCCTTTCCCCAACCACCTCCAGTGATCAGCTGCAGACAGGAGTTACCCCCGTCACCCCTTCCCCAACCTCCTCCAGTGATCAGCTGCAGACAGTAGTTACCCCCGTCACCCCTTCCCCAACCTCATCCAGTGATCAGCTCCATACTGGAGTCGTCCCCGTTACCCCTTCTCCAAACTCCTCCAGTGATCAGCTACAGACAGGCGTCACCCCGTCACCCCTTCCCCAACCTCCTCCAGTGATCAGCTGTAGATAGGAGTCACCCCTGTTACCACTTCCCCAAACACCTCCAGTGATCAGCTGCAGACAGGAGTCACCCTTGTTATCCCTTCCCCAATCTCCTCCAGCGATCAGCTGCGTACAGTCGTTACCCCCGTCACCCCTTCCCCAACCTCCTCCAGTAATCAGCGCCAGACAGGAATCACCCCATTACCCCTTCCCCAGCCTCCTCCAGTGATTAGCTGCAGACAGGAGTCACCCCTGTTACCCCTTCCCAACCTCCTCCAGTGATCAGCTGCAGACAGTATTTGCCCCGTCACCCCTTCCCCAATCTCCTCCAGTGATCAGCTGCAGACAGTAGTTACCCCCGTCACCCCTTCCCCAACCTCATCCAGTGATCAGCTCCATACTGGAGTCGTCCCCGTTACCCCTTCTCCAAACTCCTCCAGTGATCAGCTACAGACAGGCGTCACCCCGTCACCCCTTCCCCAACCTCCTCCAGTGATCAGCTGTAGATAGGAGTCACCCCTGTTACCACTTCCCCAAACACCTCCAGTGATCAGCTGCAGACAGGAGTCACCCTTGTTATCCCTTCCCCAATCTCCTCCAGCGATCAACTGCGTACAGTCGTTACCCCGTCACCCCTTCCCCAACCTCCTCCAGTAATCAGCACCAGACAGGAATCACCCCATTACCCCTTCCCCAGCCTCCTCCAGTGATTAGCTGCAGACAGGAGTCACCCCTGTTACCCCTTCCCAACCTCCTCCAGTGATCAGCTGCAGACAGGAGTCAACCTCTCACCTTTTCCTCAACCTCCTCCAGTGATAAGCTGCAGACAGGAGTCACCCCTGTTACCCATTCCCCAAAATCCTCCAGTGACAGTTGCAGACAGGAGATACCCTTGATACCCCTTCCCAAAACTCCTCCAGTGATCAGCTGCAGACAGGAGTCACCCCTGTTGCCCCTTCCCCAATCTCCTCCAGTAATCAGCTGCAGACAGGAGTCAACCCTGACACTTCTTCCCCAAATTCCTCCAGTGATCAGCTGCAGACAGGTTTTGTCCCTGTTACCCCTTCCCCAACCTCCTCCAGTGATCAGCTGTAAACAGGTGTCACCCCTGTTACCCATTCCCCAACCTCCTCCAGTGACTAGCTGCTGACAGGAGTCACCCCGTTACGCCTTCCCCAACCTTCTTCAGTGATCAGCTGCAGACAGGAGTTACCCATGTTACCCCTTCCACAACCTCCACCAGTGATCAGCTGAAGACAGTAGTCGCACCGTTACACCTTCCCTAACCTCCTCCAGTGATCAGTTGCAGACTGGATTTACCCCTGTTACCCCTTCCCCAAACTCCTCCACTGATCAGCTGCAGAGAGGAGTTACCCCCGTCACCCCTTCCCCAACCTCTTCCAGTGAGCAGCTGAGGATAGGAGTCGCCCCGTTACCTCCTCCAGTAATCAGCTGCAGAGAGGTGTCACCCCTGTTACCCCTTCCCCAACCTCCTCCAGTGATCAGCTGCAGACAGGAGTCACCACAGTTACTCCTTCCCCAAACTCATCCAGTAATCAGCTGCAGAGAGGAGTCTCCCCTGTTATCCCTTCCCCAATCTCCTCCAGTGATCAGCTGCTGACTGGATTTACCCCTGTTACCCCTTCCCCAAACTCCTCCACTGATCAGCTGCAGAGGGGAGTTACCCCCGTCACCCCTTCCCCAACCTCTTCCAGTGATCAGCTGAGGATAGGAGTTGCCCCGTTACTTCCTCTAGTAATCAGCTGCAGAGAGGTGTCACCCCTGTTACCCCTTCCCCAACATCCTCCAGTGATCAGCTGCAGACAGGAGTTACCCCCGGTTATCCCTTCCTCAAACTCCTCCAATGATCAGCTGCAGACATGAGTCACTTCGTCACCCCTTCCCCAAACTCCTCCAGTGATCAGCTGCAGACAGGAGTCATCCCCGTTGCCCCTTCCCCAACCTCCACCAGTGATCAGCTGCAGACAGCAGTCACCCGCGTTACCCCTTCCTCAAACTCCTCCAGTGATCAGCTGCAGACAGGAGTTACCCGTCACTCCTTCCCCAACCTACTCCAGTGATCATTTGCAGACAGGAGACACCCCTGTTACCCCTTACCCAAACTCCTCCACTGATCGGCTGCAAAGAGGAGTCACCCCTGTTACCCCTTTCCTCAACCTCCTCCAGTGATCAGCTGCAAACTGGAGTCACCCCTGTTACCCGTCGCGCGAACTCCTCTAGTAATCAGCTGCGGACAGGAGTTACCCCGTCAGCATTTCCCCAACATCCTCCAGTGATCAGCTGCAGACAGGAGTCACCCCTGTTACCCTGTCTCCAAACTCCTCCAGTGACAGCTGCAGACAGGAGTCACCCTTAATACCCCTTCCCCAAACTCCTCCAGTGATCAACTGCAGACAGGAGTTACCCCGCTACCCCTACTCTAAACTCCTCTAGTGATGAGCTGCAGAGACAGGAGTAACACCCGTCACCCCTTCCCCAACCATCTTCAGTGATCAGCTGCAGACAGACGTCACCCCTGTTGCCCTTCCCCAACCTCCTCCAGTGATCAGCTGCAGACAGGAGTCACCCTGTTACCTCTTCCCCAACCTCCTCCACTAATCAACTGCAGACAGGAATCACCCGTTACCCCTTCTCCAACCTCCTCCACAGATCAGCTGCAGACAGGGAGTCACACCTGTTACCCCTTCCCCAACCTCTTCCAGTCATCAGCTGCTGACAGGAGTTGTCCCTGTTACCCCTTCCCCAAACTCCTCCAGTGATTAGCTGCAGACAGGAGTTACCCTGTCACCCCTTCCTCAACCTCCTCCAGTGATCAGCTAAAGACAGGAGACACCCCTGTTATCCCTTCCCCAAACTCCTCCAGTGATCAGCTGCAGACAGGAGTTACCCTGTCACTCCTTCCCCAGCCTACTCCAGTGATCTGCGGCAGATAGGAGTCACCCCTGTTACCCCTTCCCCAATCTCCTCCAGTGATCAACTGCAGACAGGAGTTACCCCATCACCCCTGCCCCCACCTCCTCCAGTGATCAGCTGCAGACAAGAGACCCCCTGTTACTCTTTTCCGAAACTCCTCCAGTGATCAGCTACAGACAGGACTCACCCCCGTCACCCTTTCCCCAAACTCCTCCAAGGATCAGCTGCAGACAGGAGTCACCCCCGTTACCAATTTCCCAATCTCCTCCAGTGATCAGCTGCAGAGAGGAGTCACCCGTGTTACCCCTTCCCCAACCTCCTCCAGTGATCAGCTGCGGACAGGAGTTACCCCCGTCACCCCTCCCCCAACCTTCTTCAGTGATCAGCTGCAGACAGGAGTTACCCATGTTACCCCTTCCCCAAACTCCTCCAGTGATCAGCTGCAGACAGGAGTCGCCCCTGTTACCCCTTCCCCGAACTCCTCCAGTGATCAGCTGCAGACAGGACTTACCCCGTCACCCCTTCCCCAATCTCTTCCAGTGATCAGCTACAGACAGGAGTTACCCCAATCACCCCTTACCCAACCTTATTCGGTGATCAGCTGCAGACAGGAGTGACCCCTGTTACCCCTTCCCCAACCTCCTCCAGTGATCAGCTGCAGAGAGTAGTCACCCCTGTTACCCCTTCCTCAACCTCTTCCAGTGATCAGCTGCAGAGAGTAGTCACCCCTGTTACCCCTTCCCCAACCTCCTCCAGTGATCAGCTGAAGACAGGAGTCGCCCCATTACCCCTTCCCAAAACGCCTCCAGTGATCAGCTAGAGACAGGCGCCACCCCGTCACTCCTTCCCCAACCTCCTCCAGTGGTCAGCTGCAGACAGGAGTCGCCCCTCTTATCCCTTCCCCGAACTCCTCCAGTGATCAGCTGCAGACAGGAGTTACACACTTCACCCCTTCCCCAACTTCCTTAAGTGATCAGCTGCAGACAGAAGTCGCCCTGTTACATCTTCCACAACCTCCTCCAGTGATCAGCTGCAGACAGGATTCACCCCTGTTACCCCTTCCCCTAACTCCTCCAGTGATCAGCTGCAGACAGGAGTTACCCCATTACGCCTTCCCGAAACTCATCCAGTAATCAGCTGCAGCGAGGACTTACCCCTGTCACACCTTCCCCAACCTCTTCCAGTGATCAGCTGAAGACTGGAGTCACCCCATCACCCCTTACCCAACCTTCTTCAGTGATCAGCTGCAGACAGGAGTTACCCCTGTTACCCCTTCCCCAACCTCCTCCAGTGATCAGCTGCAGAGAGTAGTCACCCCTGTTAACCCTTCCCCAACCTCCTCCAGTGATCAGCTGCAGACAGGAGTTACCCCCGTCACCACTTCCCCAACTTCCTCCAGTTATCATCTGCAGACAGGAGTTACCCCGTTACCCCTTCCCCATCTTCCTCCAGTGATCAGCTGCAGACAGGAGTTACCCCGTTACCCATGCCCCAACCTCCTCCAGTGATCAGCTGCAGACAGGAGGCACCCCTGTTACCCCTTCCCCAACCTCCACCAGTGATCAGCTGGAGACTGGAGTCGCCCTGTTATCCCTTCCCCAACCTCCGCCAGTGACTAGCTGCAGACAGGAGTTACCCCTGTTACCCCTTCCCCAACCTCCTCCAGTGATCAGCTGCAGACAGGGATTACCCCCGTCACCCCTTCCCTAACCTCATCCAGTGATCAGCTGCATACTGGAGTCGTCCCCGTTACCCCTTTCCAAAGGTCTTCCATTTATCCGCTGAAGACAAGAGTCGCCCCTGCTATCCCTTCCCCGAACTCCCCCAGTGATCATCTGCAGACAGGAGTTACACCCTTCACCCCTTCCCCAATTTCCTGCAGTGATCAGCTGCAGTCTGGAGTCACCCCCGTTACCCCTTCCCCAAACTCCTCCAGTGATCAGCTGCAGACAGGAGTCGCCCCATTACTCCTTCCCCAACCGCCTCCCGTGATCAGTTGCAGACACGAGTCATCACTCTTACGCCTTCCCCAACCTCCTCCAGTGATCAGCTACAGACAGGAATCACCCCTGTTACCCCTTTCCAACCTCCTCCAGTGATCAGCTGCAAACAGGACTTACCCCGTCACCCTTTCTCCAACCTCCTCCAGTGATCAGCTGCAGACAGGAGTCGCCCCTGTTACCCCTTCCCCGAACTCCTCCAGTGATCAGCTGCAGACAGGATTTACACCCTTTACCCCTTCCCCAACCTCCTTCATTGATCATCTGCAGACAGGAGTCACCCCTGTTACCCCTTTCCAACCTCCTCCAGTGATCAGCTGCAGACAGGAGTTACCCCGTCACCCCTTACCCAACCTTCTTCAGTGATCAGCTGCAGACAGAAGTCACCCCCGTCACCACTTCCCCAACTTCCTCAAGTGATCAGCTGCAGACAAGAGTTACCTCCGTCACCCCTTTCCCAAACTCCTCCAGTGATCAGCTGCAGAAAGGAGTTACACCGACACTCCTTCTCCAACCTCCTCCGGTGATCAGCTGCAGACAGGAGGCGCCCCTGTTACCCCTTCTCCAACCTCCACCAGTGATCAGCTGGAGATTGGAGTCGCACTGTTATCCCTTCCCCAATCTCCTCCAGTGATCAGCTGCAGACTGGATTTACCCCTGTTACCCCTTCCCCAAACTCCTCCACTGATCAGCTGCAGAGAGGAGTTACCCCCGTCACCCCTTCCCCAACCTCTTCCAGTGAGCAGCTGAGGATAGGAGTCGCCCCGTTACCTCCTCCAGTAATCAGCTGCAGAGAGGTGTCACCCCTGTTACCCCTTCCCCAACCTCCTCCAGTGATCAGCTGCAGACAGGAGTCACCACAGTTACTCCTTCCCCAAACTCATCCAGTAATCAGCTGCAGAGAGGAGTTACTCCTGTCACCCCTTACCCAACCTCATCCAGTGATCAGCTGCATACTGGAGTCGTCCCCATTAGCCCTTTCCAAAACTCTTCCAGTTATCAGCTGAAGACAAGAGTCGCCCCTGTTACCCTTTCCCCAAACTCCTCCAGTGATCAACTGCAGACAAGAGTCACCCCTGTTACCCATTCACAACCTCGTCCAGTGATGAGCTGCAGACAGTAATTGCCCCATCACCCCTTCCCCAATATCTTCTAGTGATCAGCTGAGGATAGGAGTTGCCCCATTACCTCCTCCAGTGATCAGCTGCAGACAGGAGTTACCCCCGTCACCCCTTCCCCAAACTCCTCCAGTGATCAGCTGCAGACTGGAGTCGTCCCAGTTACCCCATTCCAAAACTCTTCCAGTCATCAGCTGAAGACAAGAATCGCCCCTGTTGCCCCTTCCCCAACCTCGTCCCGTGATCAGCTGCAGCCAGGAATCACCCCTGTTTTCCTTTCCCCAACCACCTCCAGTGATCAGCTGCAGACAGGAGTTACCCCCGTCACCCCTTCCCCAACCTCCTCCAGTGATCATCTGCAGACAGTAGTTACCCCCGTCACCCCTTCCCCAACCTCATCCAGTGATCAGCTCCATACTGGAGTCGTCCCCGTTACCCCTTCTCCAAACTCCTCCAGTGATCAGCTACAGAGAGGAGTTACCCCCGTCACCCCTTACCCAACCTCATCCAGTGATCAGCTGCATACAGGAGTCGTCCCCGTTACCCCTTTCCAAAACTCTTCCAGTTATCAGCTGAAGACAAGAGTCGCCCCTGTTACCCTTTCCCCAACCTCCTCCAGTGATCAGTTGCAGACAGGAGTCGCCCCTGTTACCACTTCCCCGAACTACTCCAGTGATCAGCTGCAGACAGGAGTTACACACTTCACCCCTTCCACAACGTCCTCCAGTGATCAACTGCAGACAGGAGTCACCCCTGTTACCCCTTCGCAACCTGCTCCAGTGATCAGCTGCAGACAGTAGTTGCCCCATCACCCCTTCCCCAATCTCTTCCAGTGATCAGCTGAGGATAAGAGTTGCCCCGTTACCTCCTCCAGTAATCAGCTGCAGAGAGGAGTCATCCCTGTTACCCCTTCCCCAACCTCCTCCAGTAATCAGCTGCAGAGAGGAGTCATCCCTGTTACCCCTTCCCCAACCTCCTCCAGTGATCAGCTGCAGACTGGAGTCGTCCCAGTTACCCCATTCCAAAACTCTTCCAGTCATCAGCTGAAGACAAGAATCGCCCCTGTTGCCCCTTCCCCAACCTCGTCCCGTGATCAGCTGCAGCCAGGAATCGCCCCTGTTTTCCTTTCCCCAACCACCTCCAGTGATCAGCTGCAGACAGGAGTTACCCCCGTCACCCCTTCCCCAACCTCCTCCAGTGATCAGCTGCAGACAGTAGTTACCCCCGTCACCCCTTCCCCAACCTCATCCAGTGATCAGCTCCATACTGGAGTCGTCCCCGTTACCCCTTCTCCAAACTCCTCCAGTGATCAGCTACAGACAGGCGTCACCCCGTCACCCCTTCCCCAACCTCCTCCAGTGATCAGCTGTAGATAGGAGTCACCCCTGTTACCACTTCCCCAAACACCTCCAGTGATCAGCTGCAGACAGGAGTCACCCTTGTTATCCCTTCCCCAATCTCCTCCAGCGATCAGCTGCGTACAGTCGTTACCCCGTCACCCCTTCCCCAACCTCCTCCAGTAATCAGCGCCAGACAGGAATCACCCCATTACCCCTTCCCCAGCCTCCTCCAGTGATTAGCTGCAGACAGGAGTCACCCCTGTTACCCCTTCCCAACCTCCTCCAGTGATCAGCTGCAGACAGTATTTGCCCCGTCACCCCTTCCCCAATCTCCTCCAGTGATCAGCTGCAGACAGTAGTTACCCCCGTCACCCCTTCCCCAACCTCATCCAGTGATCAGCTCCATACTGGAGTCGTCCCCGTTACCCCTTCTCCAAACTCCTCCAGTGATCAGCTACAGACAGGCGTCACCCCGTCACCCCTTCCCCAACCTCCTCCAGTGATCAGCTGTAGATAGGAGTCACCCCTGTTACCACTTCCCCAAACACCTCCAGTGATCAGCTGCAGACAGGAGTCACCCTTGTTATCCCTTCCCCAATCTCCTCCAGCGATCAACTGCGTACAGTCGTTACCCCGTCACCCCTTCCCCAACCTCCTCCAGTAATCAGCACCAGACAGGAATCACCCCATTACCCCTTCCCCAGCCTCCTCCAGTGATTAGCTGCAGACAGGAGTCACCCCTGTTACCCCTTCCCAACCTCCTCCAGTGATCAGCTGCAGACAGGAGTCAACCTCTCACCTTTTCCTCAACCTCCTCCAGTGATAAGCTGCAGACAGGAGTCACCCCTGTTACCCATTCCCCAAAATCCTCCAGTGACAGTTGCAGACAGGAGATACCCTTGATACCACTTCCCAAAACTCCTCCAGTGATCAGCTGCAGACAGGAGTCACCCCTGTTGCCCCTTCCCCAATCTCCTCCAGTAATCAGCTGCAGACAGGAGTCAACCCTGACACTTCTTCCCCAAATTCCTCCAGTGATCAGCTGCAGACAGGTTTTGTCCCTGTTACCCCTTCCCCAACCTCCTCCAGTGATCAGCTGTAAACAGGTGTCACCCCTGTTACCCATTCCCCAACCTCCTCCAGTGACTAGCTGCTGACAGGAGTCACCCCGTTACGCCTTCCCCAACCTTCTTCAGTGATCAGCTGCAGACAGGAGTTACCCATGTTACCCCTTCCACAACCTCCACCAGTGATCAGCTGAAGACAGTAGTCGCACCGTTACACCTTCCCTAACCTCCTCCAGTGATCAGTTGCAGACTGGATTTACCCCTGTTACCCCTTCCCCAAACTCCTCCACTGATCAGCTGCAGAGAGGAGTTACCCCCGTCACCCCTTCCCCAACCTCTTCCAGTGAGCAGCTGAGGATAGGAGTCGCCCCGTTACCTCCTCCAGTAATCAGCTGCAGAGAGGTGTCACCCCTGTTACCCCTTCCCCAACCTCCTCCAGTGATCAGCTGCAGACAGGAGTCACCACAGTTACTCCTTCCCCAAACTCATCCAGTAATCAGCTGCAGAGAGGAGTTACTCCTGTCACCCCTTACCCAACCTCATCCAGTGATCAGCTGCATACTGGAGTCGTCCCCATTAGCCCTTTCCAAAACTCTTCCAGTTATCAGCTGAAGACAAGAGTCGCCCCTGTTACCCTTTCCCCAAACTCCTCCAGTGATCAACTGCAGACAAGAGTCACCCCTGTTACCCCTTCGCAACCTCGTCCAGTGATGAGCTGCAGACAATAATTGCCCCATCACCCCTTCCCCAATATCTTCTAGTGATCAGCTGAGGATAGGAGTTGCCCCATTACCTCCTCCAGTGATCAGCTGCAGACAGGAGTTACCCCCGTCACCCCTTCCCCAAACTCCTCCAGTGATCAGCTGCAGACTGGAGTCGTCCCAGTTACCCCATTCCAAAACTCTTCCAGTCATCAGCTGAAGACAAGAATCGCCCCTGTTGCCCCTTCCCCAACCTCGTCCCGTGATCAGCTGCAGCCAGGAATCACCCCTGTTTTCCTTTCCCCAACCACCTCCAGTGATCAGCTGCAGACAGGAGTTACCCCCGTCACCCCTTCCCCAACCTCCTCCAGTGATCATCTGCAGACAGTAGTTACCCCCGTCACCCCTTCCCCAACCTCATCCAGTGATCAGCTCCATACTGGAGTCGTCCCCGTTACCCCTTCTCCAAACTCCTCCAGTGATCAGCTACAGAGAGGAGTTACCCCCGTCACCCCTTACCCAACCTCATCCAGTGATCAGCTGCATACAGGAGTCGTCCCCGTTACCCCTTTCCAAAACTCTTCCAGTTATCAGCTGAAGACAAGAGTCGCCCCTGTTACCCTTTCCCCAACCTCCTCCAGTGATCAGTTGCAGACAGGAGTCGCCCCTGTTACCACTTCCCCGAACTACTCCAGTGATCAGCTGCAGACAGGAGTTACACACTTCACCCCTTCCACAACGTCCTCCAGTGATCAACTGCAGACAGGAGTCACCCCTGTTACCCCTTCGCAACCTGCTCCAGTGATCAGCTGCAGACAGTAGTTGCCCCATCACCCCTTCCCCAATCTCTTCCAGTGATCAGCTGAGGATAAGAGTTGCCCCGTTACCTCCTCCAGTAATCAGCTGCAGAGAGGAGTCATCCCTGTTACCCCTTCCCCAACCTCCTCCAGTAATCAGCTGCAGAGAGGAGTCATCCCTGTTACCCCTTCCCCAACCTCCTCCAGTGATCAGCTGCAGACTGGAGTCGTCCCAGTTACCCCATTCCAAAACTCTTCCAGTCATCAGCTGAAGACAAGAATCGTCCCTGTTGCCCCTTCCCCAACCTCGTCCCGTGATCAGCTGCAGCCAGGAATCGCCCCTGTTTTCCTTTCCCCAACCATCTCCAGTGATCAGCTGCAGACAGGAGTTACCCCCGTCACCCCTTCCCCAACCTCCTCCAGTGATCAGCTGCAGACAGTAGTTACCCCCGTCACCCCTTCCCCAACCTCATCCAGTGATCAGCTCCATACTGGAGTCGTCCCCGTTACCCCTTCTCCAAACTCCTCCAGTGATCAGCTACAGACAGGCGTCACCCCGTCACCCCTTCCCCAACCTCCTCCAGTGATCAGCTGTAGATAGGAGTCACCCCTGTTACCACTTCCCCAAACACCTCCAGTGATCAGCTGCAGACAGGAGTCACCCTTGTTATCCCTTCCCCAATCTCCTCCAGCGATCAGCTGCGTACAGTCGTTACCCCGTCACCCCTTCCCCAACCTCCTCCAGTAATCAGCGCCAGACAGGAATCACCCCATTACCCCTTCCCCAGCCTCCTCCAGTGATTAGCTGCAGACAGGAGTCACCCCTGTTACCCCTTCCCAACCTCCTCCAGTGATCAGCTGCAGACAGTATTTGCCCCGTCACCCCTTCCCCAATCTCCTCCAGTGATCAGCTGCAGACAGTAGTTACCCCCGTCACCCCTTCCCCAACCTCATCCAGTGATCAGCTCCATACTGGAGTCGTCCCCGTTACCCCTTCTCCAAACTCCTCCAGTGATCAGCTACAGACAGGCGTCACCCCGTCACCCCTTCCCCAACCTCCTCCAGTGATCAGCTGTAGATAGGAGTCACCCCTGTTACCACTTCCCCAAACACCTCCAGTGATCAGCTGCAGACAGGAGTCACCCTTGTTATCCCTTCCCCAATCTCCTCCAGCGATCAACTGCGTACAGTCGTTACCCCGTCACCCCTTCCCCAACCTCCTCCAGTAATCAGCACCAGACAGGAATCACCCCATTACCCCTTCCCCAGCCTCCTCCAGTGATTAGCTGCAGACAGGAGTCACCCCTGTTACCCCTTCCCAACCTCCTCCAGTGATCAGCTGCAGACAGGAGTCAACCTCTCACCTTTTCCTCAACCTCCTCCAGTGATAAGCTGCAGACAGGAGTCACCCCTGTTACCCATTCCCCAAAATCCTCCAGTGACAGTTGCAGACAGGAGATACCCTTGATACCACTTCCCAAAACTCCTCCAGTGATCAGCTGCAGACAGGAGTCACCCCTGTTGCCCCTTCCCCAATCTCCTCCAGTAATCAGCTGCAGACAGGAGTCAACCCTGACACTTCTTCCCCAAATTCCTCCAGTGATCAGCTGCAGACAGGTTTTGTCCCTGTTACCCCTTCCCCAACCTCCTCCAGTGATCAGCTGTAAACAGGTGTCACCCCTGTTACCCATTCCCCAACCTCCTCCAGTGACTAGCTGCTGACAGGAGTCACCCCGTTACGCCTTCCCCAACCTTCTTCAGTGATCAGCTGCAGACAGGAGTTACCCATGTTACCCCTTCCACAACCTCCACCAGTGATCAGCTGAAGACAGTAGTCGCACCGTTACACCTTCCCTAACCTCCTCCAGTGATCAGTTGCAGACTGGATTTACCCCTGTTACCCCTTCCCCAAACTCCTCCACTGATCAGCTGCAGAGAGGAGTTACCCCCGTCACCCCTTCCCCAACCTCTTCCAGTGAGCAGCTGAGGATAGGAGTCGCCCCGTTACCTCCTCCAGTAATCAGCTGCAGAGAGGTGTCACCCCTGTTACCCCTTCCCCAACCTCCTCCAGTGATCAGCTGCTGACTGGATTTACCCCTGTTACCCCTTCCCCAAACTCCTCCACTGATCAGCTGCAGAGGGGAGTTACCCCCGTCACCCCTTCCCCAACCTCTTCCAGTGATCAGCTGAGGATAGGAGTTGCCCCGTTACTTCCTCTAGTAATCAGCTGCAGAGAGGTGTCACCCCTGTTACCCCTTCCCCAACATCCTCCAGTGATCAGCTGCAGACAGGAGTTACCCCCGTTATCCCTTCCTCAAACTCCTCCAATGATCAGCTGCAGACATGAGTCACTTCGTCACCCCTTCCCCAAACTCCTCCAGTGATCAGCTGCAGACAGGAGTCACCACAGTTACTCCTTCCCCAAACTCATCCAGTAATCAGCTGCAGAGAGGAGTCTCCCCTGTTATCCCTTCCCCAATCTCCTCCAGTGATCAGCTGCTGACTGGATTTACCCCTGTTACCCCTTCCCCAAACTCCTCCACTGATCAGCTGCAGAGGGGAGTTACCCCCGTCACCCCTTCCCCAACCTCTTCCAGTGATCAGCTGAGGATAGGAGTTGCCCCGTTACTTCCTCTAGTAATCAGCTGCAGAGAGGTGTCACCCCTGTTACCCCTTCCCCAACATCCTCCAGTGATCAGCTGCAGACAGGAGTTACCCCCGTTATCCCTTCCTCAAACTCCTCCAATGATCAGCTGCAGACATGAGTCACTTCGTCACCCCTTCCCCAAACTCCTCCAGTGATCAGCTGCAGACAGGAGTCATCCCCGTTGCCCCTTCCCCAACCTCCACCAGTGATCAGCTGCAGACAGCAGTCACCCGCGTTACCCCTTCCTCAAACTCCTCCAGTGATCAGCTGCAGACAGGAGTTACCCGTCACTCCTTCCCCAACCTACTCCAGTGATCATTTGCAGACAGGAGACACCCCTGTTACCCCTTACCCAAACTCCTCCACTGATCGGCTGCAAAGAGGAGTCACCCCTGTTACCCCTTTCCTCAACCTCCTCCAGTGATCAGCTGCAGACAGGAGTTACCCCCGTCACCACTTCCCCAACTTCCTCCAGTTATCATCTGCAGACAGGAGTTACCCCGTTACCCCTTCCCCATCTTCCTCCAGTGATCAGCTGCAGACAGGAGTTACCCCGTTACCCATGCCCCAACCTCCTCCAGTGATCAGCTGCAGACAGGAGGCACCCCTGTTACCCCTTCCCCAACCTCCACCAGTGATCAGCTGGAGACTGGAGTCGCCCTGTTATCCCTTCCCCAACCTCCGCCAGTGACTAGCTGCAGACAGGAGTTACCCCTGTTACCCCTTCCCCAACCTCCTCCAGTGATCAGCTGCAGACAGGGATTACCCCCGTCACCCCTTCCCTAACCTCATCCAGTGATCAGCTGCATACTGGAGTCGTCCCCGTTACCCCTTTCCAAAGGTCTTCCATTTATCCGCTGAAGACAAGAGTCGCCCCTGCTATCCCTTCCCCGAACTCCCCCAGTGATCATCTGCAGACAGGAGTTACACCCTTCACCCCTTCCCCAATTTCCTGCAGTGATCAGCTGCAGTCTGGAGTCACCCCCGTTACCCCTTCCCCAAACTCCTCCAGTGATCAGCTGCAGACAGGAGTCGCCCCATTACTCCTTCCCCAACCGCCTCCCGTGATCAGTTGCAGACACGAGTCATCACTCTTACGCCTTCCCCAACCTCCTCCAGTGATCAGCTACAGACAGGAATCACCCCTGTTACCCCTTTCCAACCTCCTCCAGTGATCAGCTGCAAACAGGACTTACCCCGTCACCCTTTCTCCAACCTCCTCCAGTGATCAGCTGCAGACAGGAGTCGCCCCTGTTACCCCTTCCCCGAACTCCTCCAGTGATCAGCTGCAGACAGGATTTACACCCTTTACCCCTTCCCCAACCTCCTTCATTGATCATCTGCAGACAGGAGTCACCCCTGTTACCCCTTTCCAACCTCCTCCAGTGATCAGCTGCAGACAGGAGTTACCCCGTCACCCCTTACCCAACCTTCTTCAGTGATCAGCTGCAGACAGAAGTCACCCCCGTCACCACTTCCCCAACTTCCTCAAGTGATCAGCTGCAGACAAGAGTTACCTCCGTCACCCCTTTCCCAAACTCCTCCAGTGATCAGCTGCAGAAAGGAGTTACACCGACACTCCTTCTCCAACCTCCTCCGGTGATCAGCTGCAGACAGGAGGCGCCCCTGTTACCCCTTCTCCAACCTCCACCAGTGATCAGCTGGAGATTGGAGTCGCACTGTTATCCCTTCCCCAATCTCCTCCAGTGATCAGCTGCAGACTGGATTTACCCCTGTTACCCCTTCCCCAAACTCCTCCACTGATCAGCTGCAGAGAGGAGTTACCCCCGTCACCCCTTCCCCAACCTCTTCCAGTGAGCAGCTGAGGATAGGAGTCGCCCCGTTACCTCCTCCAGTAATCAGCTGCAGAGAGGTGTCACCCCTGTTACCCCTTCCCCAACCTCCTCCAGTGATCAGCTGCAGACAGGAGTCACCACAGTTACTCCTTCCCCAAACTCATCCAGTAATCAGCTGCAGAGAGGAGTTACTCCTGTCACCCCTTACCCAACCTCATCCAGTGATCAGCTGCATACTGGAGTCGTCCCCATTAGCCCTTTCCAAAACTCTTCCAGTTATCAGCTGAAGACAAGAGTCGCCCCTGTTACCCTTTCCCCAAACTCCTCCAGTGATCAACTGCAGACAAGAGTCACCCCTGTTACCCATTCACAACCTCGTCCAGTGATGAGCTGCAGACAGTAATTGCCCCATCACCCCTTCCCCAATATCTTCTAGTGATCAGCTGAGGATAGGAGTTGCCCCATTACCTCCTCCAGTGATCAGCTGCAGACAGGAGTTACCCCCGTCACCCCTTCCCCAAACTCCTCCAGTGATCAGCTGCAGACTGGAGTCGTCCCAGTTACCCCATTCCAAAACTCTTCCAGTCATCAGCTGAAGACAAGAATCGCCCCTGTTGCCCCTTCCCCAACCTCGTCCCGTGATCAGCTGCAGCCAGGAATCACCCCTGTTTTCCTTTCCCCAACCACCTCCAGTGATCAGCTGCAGACAGGAGTTACCCCCGTCACCCCTTCCCCAACCTCCTCCAGTGATCATCTGCAGACAGTAGTTACCCCCGTCACCCCTTCCCCAACCTCATCCAGTGATCAGCTCCATACTGGAGTCGTCCCCGTTACCCCTTCTCCAAACTCCTCCAGTGATCAGCTACAGAGAGGAGTTACCCCCGTCACCCCTTACCCAACCTCATCCAGTGATCAGCTGCATACAGGAGTCGTCCCCGTTACCCCTTTCCAAAACTCTTCCAGTTATCAGCTGAAGACAAGAGTCGCCCCTGTTACCCTTTCCCCAACCTCCTCCAGTGATCAGTTGCAGACAGGAGTCGCCCCTGTTACCACTTCCCCGAACTACTCCAGTGATCAGCTGCAGACAGGAGTTACACACTTCACCCCTTCCACAACGTCCTCCAGTGATCAACTGCAGACAGGAGTCACCCCTGTTACCCCTTCGCAACCTGCTCCAGTGATCAGCTGCAGACAGTAGTTGCCCCATCACCCCTTCCCCAATCTCTTCCAGTGATCAGCTGAGGATAAGAGTTGCCCCGTTACCTCCTCCAGTAATCAGCTGCAGAGAGGAGTCATCCCTGTTACCCCTTCCCCAACCTCCTCCAGTAATCAGCTGCAGAGAGGAGTCATCCCTGTTACCCCTTCCCCAACCTCCTCCAGTGATCAGCTGCAGACTGGAGTCGTCCCAGTTACCCCATTCCAAAACTCTTCCAGTCATCAGCTGAAGACAAGAATCGCCCCTGTTGCCCCTTCCCCAACCTCGTCCCGTGATCAGCTGCAGCCAGGAATCGCCCCTGTTTTCCTTTCCCCAACCACCTCCAGTGATCAGCTGCAGACAGGAGTTACCCCCGTCACCCCTTCCCCAACCTCCTCCAGTGATCAGCTGCAGACAGTAGTTACCCCCGTCACCCCTTCCCCAACCTCATCCAGTGATCAGCTCCATACTGGAGTCGTCCCCGTTACCCCTTCTCCAAACTCCTCCAGTGATCAGCTACAGACAGGCGTCACCCCGTCACCCCTTCCCCAACCTCCTCCAGTGATCAGCTGTAGATAGGAGTCACCCCTGTTACCACTTCCCCAAACACCTCCAGTGATCAGCTGCAGACAGGAGTCACCCTTGTTATCCCTTCCCCAATCTCCTCCAGCGATCAGCTGCGTACAGTCGTTACCCCGTCACCCCTTCCCCAACCTCCTCCAGTAATCAGCGCCAGACAGGAATCACCCCATTACCCCTTCCCCAGCCTCCTCCAGTGATTAGCTGCAGACAGGAGTCACCCCTGTTACCCCTTCCCAACCTCCTCCAGTGATCAGCTGCAGACAGTATTTGCCCCGTCACCCCTTCCCCAATCTCCTCCAGTGATCAGCTGCAGACAGTAGTTACCCCCGTCACCCCTTCCCCAACCTCATCCAGTGATCAGCTCCATACTGGAGTCGTCCCCGTTACCCCTTCTCCAAACTCCTCCAGTGATCAGCTACAGACAGGCGTCACCCCGTCACCCCTTCCCCAACCTCCTCCAGTGATCAGCTGTAGATAGGAGTCACCCCTGTTACCACTTCCCCAAACACCTCCAGTGATCAGCTGCAGACAGGAGTCACCCTTGTTATCCCTTCCCCAATCTCCTCCAGCGATCAACTGCGTACAGTCGTTACCCCGTCACCCCTTCCCCAACCTCCTCCAGTAATCAGCACCAGACAGGAATCACCCCATTACCCCTTCCCCAGCCTCCTCCAGTGATTAGCTGCAGACAGGAGTCACCCCTGTTACCCCTTCCCAACCTCCTCCAGTGATCAGCTGCAGACAGGAGTCAACCTCTCACCTTTTCCTCAACCTCCTCCAGTGATAAGCTGCAGACAGGAGTCACCCCTGTTACCCATTCCCCAAAATCCTCCAGTGACAGTTGCAGACAGGAGATACCCTTGATACCACTTCCCAAAACTCCTCCAGTGATCAGCTGCAGACAGGAGTCACCCCTGTTGCCCCTTCCCCAATCTCCTCCAGTAATCAGCTGCAGACAGGAGTCAACCCTGACACTTCTTCCCCAAATTCCTCCAGTGATCAGCTGCAGACAGGTTTTGTCCCTGTTACCCCTTCCCCAACCTCCTCCAGTGATCAGCTGTAAACAGGTGTCACCCCTGTTACCCATTCCCCAACCTCCTCCAGTGACTAGCTGCTGACAGGAGTCACCCCGTTACGCCTTCCCCAACCTTCTTCAGTGATCAGCTGCAGACAGGAGTTACCCATGTTACCCCTTCCACAACCTCCACCAGTGATCAGCTGAAGACAGTAGTCGCACCGTTACACCTTCCCTAACCTCCTCCAGTGATCAGTTGCAGACTGGATTTACCCCTGTTACCCCTTCCCCAAACTCCTCCACTGATCAGCTGCAGAGAGGAGTTACCCCCGTCACCCCTTCCCCAACCTCTTCCAGTGAGCAGCTGAGGATAGGAGTCGCCCCGTTACCTCCTCCAGTAATCAGCTGCAGAGAGGTGTCACCCCTGTTACCCCTTCCCCAACCTCCTCCAGTGATCAGCTGCAGACAGGAGTCACCACAGTTACTCCTTCCCCAAACTCATCCAGTAATCAGCTGCAGAGAGGAGTTACTCCTGTCACCCCTTACCCAACCTCATCCAGTGATCAGCTGCATACTGGAGTCGTCCCCATTAGCCCTTTCCAAAACTCTTCCAGTTATCAGCTGAAGACAAGAGTCGCCCCTGTTACCCTTTCCCCAAACTCCTCCAGTGATCAACTGCAGACAAGAGTCACCCCTGTTACCCCTTCGCAACCTCGTCCAGTGATGAGCTGCAGACAATAATTGCCCCATCACCCCTTCCCCAATATCTTCTAGTGATCAGCTGAGGATAGGAGTTGCCCCATTACCTCCTCCAGTGATCAGCTGCAGACAGGAGTTACCCCCGTCACCCCTTCCCCAAACTCCTCCAGTGATCAGCTGCAGACTGGAGTCGTCCCAGTTACCCCATTCCAAAACTCTTCCAGTCATCAGCTGAAGACAAGAATCGCCCCTGTTGCCCCTTCCCCAACCTCGTCCCGTGATCAGCTGCAGCCAGGAATCACCCCTGTTTTCCTTTCCCCAACCACCTCCAGTGATCAGCTGCAGACAGGAGTTACCCCCGTCACCCCTTCCCCAACCTCCTCCAGTGATCATCTGCAGACAGTAGTTACCCCCGTCACCCCTTCCCCAACCTCATCCAGTGATCAGCTCCATACTGGAGTCGTCCCCGTTACCCCTTCTCCAAACTCCTCCAGTGATCAGCTACAGAGAGGAGTTACCCCCGTCACCCCTTACCCAACCTCATCCAGTGATCAGCTGCATACAGGAGTCGTCCCCGTTACCCCTTTCCAAAACTCTTCCAGTTATCAGCTGAAGACAAGAGTCGCCCCTGTTACCCTTTCCCCAACCTCCTCCAGTGATCAGTTGCAGACAGGAGTCGCCCCTGTTACCACTTCCCCGAACTACTCCAGTGATCAGCTGCAGACAGGAGTTACACACTTCACCCCTTCCACAACGTCCTCCAGTGATCAACTGCAGACAGGAGTCACCCCTGTTACCCCTTCGCAACCTGCTCCAGTGATCAGCTGCAGACAGTAGTTGCCCCATCACCCCTTCCCCAATCTCTTCCAGTGATCAGCT
Source organism: Mobula birostris (assembly GCF_030028105.1). Classification (NCBI taxonomy): domain Eukaryota; kingdom Metazoa; phylum Chordata; class Chondrichthyes; order Myliobatiformes; family Myliobatidae; genus Mobula; species Mobula birostris. The sequence goes on from NW_027274954.1 coordinate 35,163, forward strand.
GAGGATAAGAGTTGCCCCGTTACCTCCTCCAGTAATCAGCTGCAGAGAGGAGTCATCCCTGTTACCCCTTCCCCAACCTCCTCCAGTAATCAGCTGCAGAGAGGAGTCATCCCTGTTACCCCTTCCCCAACCTCCTCCAGTGATCAGCTGCAGACTGGAGTCGTCCCAGTTACCCCATTCCAAAACTCTTCCAGTCATCAGCTGAAGACAAGAATCGTCCCTGTTGCCCCTTCCCCAACCTCGTCCCGTGATCAGCTGCAGCCAGGAATCGCCCCTGTTTTCCTTTCCCCAACCACCTCCAGTGATCAGCTGCAGACAGGAGTTACCCCCGTCACCCCTTCCCCAACCTCCTCCAGTGATCAGCTGCAGACAGTAGTTACCCCCGTCACCCCTTCCCCAACCTCATCCAGTGATCAGCTCCATACTGGAGTCGTCCCCGTTACCCCTTCTCCAAACTCCTCCAGTGATCAGCTACAGACAGGCGTCACCCCGTCACCCCTTCCCCAACCTCCTCCAGTGATCAGCTGTAGATAGGAGTCACCCCTGTTACCACTTCCCCAAACACCTCCAGTGATCAGCTGCAGACAGGAGTCACCCTTGTTATCCCTTCCCCAATCTCCTCCAGCGATCAGCTGCGTACAGTCGTTACCCCGTCACCCCTTCCCCAACCTCCTCCAGTAATCAGCGCCAGACAGGAATCACCCCATTACCCCTTCCCCAGCCTCCTCCAGTGATTAGCTGCAGACAGGAGTCACCCCTGTTACCCCTTCCCAACCTCCTCCAGTGATCAGCTGCAGACAGTATTTGCCCCGTCACCCCTTCCCCAATCTCCTCCAGTGATCAGCTGCAGACAGTAGTTACCCCCGTCACCCCTTCCCCAACCTCATCCAGTGATCAGCTCCATACTGGAGTCGTCCCCGTTACCCCTTCTCCAAACTCCTCCAGTGATCAGCTACAGACAGGCGTCACCCCGTCACCCCTTCCCCAACCTCCTCCAGTGATCAGCTGTAGATAGGAGTCACCCCTGTTACCACTTCCCCAAACACCTCCAGTGATCAGCTGCAGACAGGAGTCACCCTTGTTATCCCTTCCCCAATCTCCTCCAGCGATCAACTGCGTACAGTCGTTACCCCGTCACCCCTTCCCCAACCTCCTCCAGTAATCAGCACCAGACAGGAATCACCCCATTACCCCTTCCCCAGCCTCCTCCAGTGATTAGCTGCAGACAGGAGTCACCCCTGTTACCCCTTCCCAACCTCCTCCAGTGATCAGCTGCAGACAGGAGTCAACCTCTCACCTTTTCCTCAACCTCCTCCAGTGATAAGCTGCAGACAGGAGTCACCCCTGTTACCCATTCCCCAAAATCCTCCAGTGACAGTTGCAGACAGGAGATACCCTTGATACCCCTTCCCAAAACTCCTCCAGTGATCAGCTGCAGACAGGAGTCACCCCTGTTGCCCCTTCCCCAATCTCCTCCAGTAATCAGCTGCAGACAGGAGTCAACCCTGACACTTCTTCCCCAAATTCCTCCAGTGATCAGCTGCAGACAGGTTTTGTCCCTGTTACCCCTTCCCCAACCTCCTCCTGTGATCAGCTGTAAACAGGTGTCACCCCTGTTACCCATTCCCCAACCTCCTCCAGTGACTAGCTGCTGACAGGAGTCACCCCGTTACGTCTTCCCCAACCTTCTTCAGTGATCAGCTGCAGACAGGAGTTACCCATGTTACCCCTTCCACAACCTCCACCAGTGATCAGCTGAAGACAGTAGTCGCACCGTTACACCTTCCCTAACCTCCTCCAGTGATCAGTTGCAGACTGGATTTACCCCTGTTACCCCTTCCCCAAACTCCTCCACTGATCAGCTGCAGAGAGGAGTTACCCCCATCACCCCTTCCCCAACCTCTTCCAGTGAGCAGCTGAGGATAGGAGTCGCCCCGTTACCTCCTCCAGTAATCAGCTGCAGAGAGGTGTCACCCCTGTTACCCCTTCCCCAACCTCCTCCAGTGATCAGCTGCTGACTGGATTTACCCCTGTTACCCCTTCCCCAAACTCCTCCACTGATCAGCTGCAGAGGGGAGTTACCCCCGTCACCCCTTCCCCAACCTCTTCCAGTGATCAGCTGAGGATAGGAGTTGCCCCGTTACTTCCTCTAGTAATCAGCTGCAGAGAGGTGTCACCCCTGTTACCCCTTCCCCAACATCCTCCAGTGATCAGCTGCAGACAGGAGTTACCCCCGTTATCCCTTCCTCAAACTCCTCCAATGATCAGCTGCAGACATGAGTCACTTCGTCACCCCTTCCCCAAACTCCTCCAGTGATCAGCTGCAGACAGGAGTCATCCCCGTTGCCCCTTCCCCAACCTCCACCAGTGATCAGCTGCAGACAGCAGTCACCCGCGTTACCCCTTCCTCAAACTCCTCCAGTGATCAGCTGCAGACAGGAGTTACCCGTCACTCCTTCCCCAACCTACTCCAGTGATCATTTGCAGACAGGAGACACCCCTGTTACCCCTTACCCAAACTCCTCCACTGATCGGCTGCAAAGAGGAGTCACCCCTGTTACCCCTTTCCTCAACCTCCTCCAGTGATCAGCTGCAAACTGGAGTCACCCCTGTTACCCGTCGCGCGAACTCCTCTAGTAATCAGCTGCGGACAGGAGTTACCCCGTCAGCATTTCCCCAACATCCTCCAGTGATCAGCTGCAGACAGGAGTCACCCCTGCTACCCTGTCTCCAAACTCCTCCAGTGACAGCTGCAGACAGGAGTCACCCTTAATACCCCTTCCCCAAACTCCTCCAGTGATCAACTGCAGACAGGAGTTACCCCGCTACCCCTACTCTAAACTCCTCTAGTGATGAGCTGCAGACAGGAGTAACACCCGTCACCCCTTCCCCAACCATCTTCAGTGATCAGCTGCAGACAGACGTCACCCCTGTTGCCCCTTCCCCAACCTCCTCCAGTGATCAGCTGCAGACAGGAGTCACCCCTGTTACCTCTTCCCCAACCTCCTCCACTAATCAACTGCAGACAGGAATCACCCCGTTACCCCTTCTCCAACCTCCTCCACAGATCAGCTGCAGACAGGAGTCACACCTGTTACCCCTTCCCCAACCTCTTCCAGTCATCAGCTGCTGACAGGAGTTGTCCCTGTTACCCCTTCCCCAAACTCCTCCAGTGATTAGCTGCAGACAGGAGTTACCCTGTCACCCCTTCCTCAACCTCCTCCAGTGATCAGCTAAAGACAGGAGACACCCCTGTTATCCCTTCCCCAAACTCCTCCAGTGATCAGCTGCAGACAGGAGTTACCCTGTCACTCCTTCCCCAGCCTACTCCAGTGATCTGCGGCAGATAGGAGTCACCCCTGTTACCCCTTCCCCAATCTCCTCCAGTGATCAACTGCAGACAGGAGTTACCCCATCACCCCTGCCCCCAACCTCCTCCAGTGATCAGCTGCAGACAAGAGACACCCCTGTTACTCTTTTCCGAAACTCCTCCAGTGATCAGCTACAGACAGGACTCACCCCCGTCACCCTTTCCCCAAACTCCTCCAAGGATCAGCTGCAGACAGGAGTCACCCCCGTTACCAATTTCCCAATCTCCTCCAGTGATCAGCTGCAGAGAGGAGTCACCCGTGTTACCCCTTCCCCAACCTCCTCCAGTGATCAGCTGCGGACAGGAGTTACCCCCGTCACCCCTCCCCCAACCTTCTTCAGTGATCAGCTGCAGACAGGAGTTACCCATGTTACCCCTTCCCCAAACTCCTCCAGTGATCAGCTGCAGACAGGAGTCGCCCCTGTTACCCCTTCCCCGAACTCCTCCAGTGATCAGCTGCAGACAGGACTTACCCCGTCACCCCTTCCCCAATCTCTTCCAGTGATCAGCTACAGACAGGAGTTACCCAATCACCCCTTCCCCAACCTCATCCAGTGATCAGCTCCATACTGGAGTCATCCCCTGTTACCCCTTCCCCAAACTCCTCCAGTGATCAGCTACAGACAGGCGTCACCCCGTCACCCCTTCCCCAACCTCCTCCAGTGGTCAGCTGCAGACAGGAGTCACCCTGTTACCCCTTTCCAAAACTCTTCCAGGTATCAGCTGAAGAGAAGAGTCGCCCCTGTTACCCCTTCCCCGATCTCCTCAGGTGATCAGCTGCAGACAGGAGTCTCCCCTGTTATCCCTTCCCCAATCTCCTCCAGTGATCAGCTGCTGACTGGATTTACCCCTGTTACCCCTTCCCCAAACTCCTCCACTGATCAGCTGCAGAGGGGAGTTACCCCCGTCACCCCTTCCCCAACCTCTTCCAGTGATCAGCTGAGGATAGGAGTTGCCCCGTTACTTCCTCTAGTAATCAGCTGCAGAGAGGTGTCACCCCTGTTACCCCTTCCCCAACATCCTCCAGTGATCAGCTGCAGACAGGAGTTACCCCCGTTATCCCTTCCTCAAACTCCTCCAATGATCAGCTGCAGACATGAGTCACTTCGTCACCCCTTCCCCAAACTCCTCCAGTGATCAGCTGCAGACAGGAGTCATCCCCGTTACCCCTTCCCCAACCTCCACCAGTGATCAGCTGCAGACAGCAGTCACCCGCGTTACCCCTTCCTCAAACTCCTCCAGTGATCAGCTGCAGACAGGAGTTACCCGTCACTCCTTCCCCAACCTACTCCAGTGATCATTTGCAGACAGGAGACACCCCTGTTACCCCTTACCCAAACTCCTCCACTGATCGGCTGCAAAGAGGAGTCACCCCTGTTACCCCTTTCCTCAACCTCCTCCAGTGATCAGCTGCAAACTGGAGTCACCCCTGTTACCCGTCGCGCGAACTCCTCTAGTAATCAGCTGCGGACAGGAGTTACCCCGTCAGCATTTCCCCAACATCCTCCAGTGATCAGCTGCAGACAGGAGTCACCCCTGCTACCCTGTCTCCAAACTCCTCCAGTGACAGCTGCAGACAGGAGTCACCCTTAATACCCCTTCCCCAAACTCCTCCAGTGATCAACTGTAGACAGGAGTTACCCCGCTACCCCTACTCTAAACTCCTCTAGTGATGAGCTGCAGACAGGAGTAACACCCGTCACCCCTTCCCCAACCATCTTCAGTGATCAGCTGCAGACAGACGTCACCCCTGTTGCCCCTTCCCCAACCTCCTCCAGTGATCAGCTGCAGACAGGAGTCACCCCTGTTACCTCTTCCCCAACCTCCTCCACTAATCAACTGCAGACAGGAATCACCCCGTTACCCCTTCTCCAACCTCCTCCACAGATCAGCTGCAGACAGGAGTCACCCCTGTTACCCCTTCCCCAACCTCTTCCAGTCATCAGCTGCTGACAGGAGTTGTCCCTGTTACCCCTTCCCCAAACTCCTCCAGTGATTAGCTGCAGACAGGAGTTACCCTGTCACCCCTTCCTCAACCTCCTCCAGTGATCAGCTAAAGACAGGAGACACCCCTGTTATTCCTTCCCCAAACTCCTCCAGTGATCAGCTGCAGACAGGAGTTACCCTGTCACTCCTTCCCCAGCCTACTCCAGTGATCTGCGGCAGATAGGAGTCACCCCTGTTACCCCTTCCCCAATCTCCTCCAGTGATCAACTGCAGACAGGAGTTACCCCATCACCCCTGCCCCCAACCTCCTCCAGTGATCAGCTGCAGACAAGAGACACCCCTGTTACTCTTTTCCGAAACTCCTCCAGTGATCAGCTACAGACAGGACTCACCCCCGTCACCCTTTCCCCAAACTCCTCCAAGGATCAGCTGCAGACAGGAGTCACCCCCGTTACCAATTTCCCAATCTCCTCCAGTGATCAGCTGCAGAGAGGAGTCACCCGTGTTACCCCTTCCCCAACCTCCTCCAGTGATCAGCTGCGGACAGGAGTTACCCCCGTCACCCCTCCCCCAACCTTCTTCAGTGATCAGCTGCAGACAGGAGTTACCCATGTTACCCCTTCCCCAAACTCCTCCAGTGATCAGCTGCAGACAGGAGTCGCCCCTGTTACCCCTTCCCCGAACTCCTCCAGTGATCAGCTGCAGACAGGACTTACCCCATCACCCCTTCCCCAATCTCTTCCAGTGATCAGCTACAGACAGGAGTTACCCAATCACCCCTTACCCAACCTTATTCGGTGATCAGCTGCAGACAGGAGTGACCCCTGTTACCCCTTCCCCAACCTCCTCCAGTGATCAGCTGCAGAGAGTAGTCACCCCTGTTACCCCTTCCTCAACCTCCTCCAGTGATCAGCTGCAGAGAGTAGTCACCCCTGTTACCCCTTCCCCAACCTCCTCCAGTGATCATCTGAAGACAGGAGTCGCCCCATTACCCCTTCCCAAAACTCCTCCAGTGATCAGCTAGAGACAGGCGCCACCCCGTCACTCCTTCCCCAACCTCCTCCAGTGGTCAGCTGCAGACAGGAGTCGCCCCTGTTATCCCTTCCCCGAACTCCTCCAGTGATCAGCTGCAGACAGGAGTTACACACTTCACCCCTTCCCCAACTTCCTTAAGTGATCAGCTGCAGACAGAAGTCGCCCTGTTACATCTTCCACAACCTCCTCCAGTGATCAGCTGCAGACAGGATTCACCCCTGTTACCCCTTCCCCTAACTCCTCCAGTGATCAGCTGCAGACAGGAATTACCCCATTACCCCTTCCCGAAACTCATCCAGTAATCAGCTGCAGCGAGGACTTACCCCTGTCACACCTTCCCCAACCTCTTCCAGTGATCAGCTGAAGACTGGAGTCACCCCATCACCCCTTACCCAACCTTCTTCAGTGATCAGCTGCAGACAGGAGTTACCCCTGTTACCCCTTCCCCAACCTCCTCCAGTGATCAGCTGCAGAGAGTAGTCACCCCTGTTAACCCTTCCCCAACCTCCTCCAGTGATCAGCTGCAGACAGGAGTTACCCCCGTCACCACTTCCCCAACTTCCTCCAGTTATCATCTGCAGACAGGAGTTACCCCGTCACCCCTTCCCCAAACTCCTCCAGTGGTCAGCTGCAGACAGGAGTCACGCTGTTACCCCTTTCCAAAACTCTTCCAGGTATCAGCTGAAGACTAGATTCGTCCCTTTTGCCCCTTCCCCAATCTCCTCCAGTGATCAGCTGGAGACTGGAGTCGCCCTGTTATCACTTCCCCAACCTCCTCCAGTGATCAGCTGCAGACAGGAGTTACCCCCTTAACCCCTTCCACAACCTCATCCAGTGATCAGCTGCATACTGGAGTCGTCCCCATTACCCCTTTCCAAAACTCTTCCAGTTATCAGCTGAAGACAAAAGTCGCCCCTGTTACCCTTTCCCCAACCTCCCCCAGTCATCAGCTGCAGACAGGAGTCGCCCCTGTTACCCCTTCCCCAAACTCCTCCAGTGATCAGCTGCAGACAGGAGTTACCCTGTCACCCCTTCCCCAACCTCCTCCAGTGATCAGCTGCAGACAGGCATCACCCCGTCACCCCTTCCCCAAACTCCTCCAGTGGTCAGCTGCAAACAGGAGTCACGCTGTTACCCCTTTCCAAAACTCTTCCAGGTATCAGCTGAAGACAAGAGTCGCTCCTGTTACCATTTCCCCAATCTCCTCCAGTGATCAGCTGCAGACAGGAGTCACCCCTGTTAACCCTTCCCCAACCTCCTCCAGTGATCAGCTGCAGACAGGAGTCGCCCCGTTACCCCTTCCCAAACCGCCTCCAGTGATCAGCTGTAAACAGGAGTTACCCCGTCACCCTTTCCCCAACCTCCTCAAGTGATCAGCTGCAGACAGGAGTCGCCCCTGTTACCCCTTCCCCGAACTCCTCCAGTGATCAGCTGCAGACAGGAGTTACACCCTTCACCCCTTCCCCAACCTCCATCATTGATCATCTGCAGACAGGAGTCACCCCAGTTACCCCTTTCCAACCTCCTCCAGTGATCAGATGCAGACAGGAGTTACCCCGTCACCCCTTCCCCAAACGCTTCCAGTGATCAGCTGCAGACAGGAGTTACCCCGTCACTCCTTACCCAACCTTCTTCAGTGATCAGCTGCAGGCAGGAGTTACCCCTTGTTACCCCTTCCCCAACCTCCTCCATTGATCAGCTGCAGACAGGAGTCACCCCTGTTACCCCTTCCCCGAACTCCTCCAGTGATCAGCTGCAGACAGGAGTCACACCAGTCACCACTTCCCCAACTTCCTCAAGTGATCAGCTGCAGACAGGAGTCACCCCTGCTACCCTGTCTCCAAACTCCTCCAGTGAAAGCTGCAGACAGGAGTCACCCTTAATACCCCTTCCCCAAACTCCTCCAGTGATCAACTGCAGACAGCAGTTACCCTGCTACCCCTACTCTAAACTCCTCCAGTGATGAGCTGCAGACAGGAGTAACACCCGTCACCCCTTCCCCAACCTCCTCCAGTAATCAGCGCCAGACAGGAATCACCCCATTATCCCTTCCCCAGCCTCCTCCAGTCATCAGCTGCAGACACGAGTCATCACTCTTACCCCTTCCCCAACCTCCTCCAGTGATCAGCTGCAGACAGTATTTGCCCCGTCACCCCTTCCCCAAACTCCTCCAGTGATCAGCTGCAGACAGAAGTTACCCTGTCACCCCTTACTCAACCTCCTTCAGTGATCTGCTACAGACAGGAGACACGCCTGTGACCCCTTCCCCAAACTCCTCCAGTGATCAGCTGCAGACAGGAGTTACCCGTCACTCCTTCCCCAACCTACTCCAGTGATCAGCTGCAGACAGGAGACACCCCTGTTACCCCTTACCCAAACTCCTCCACTGATCGGCTGCAAAGAGGAGTCACCCCTGTTACCCCTTTCCTCAACCTCCTCCAGTGATCAGCTGCAAACTGGAGTCACCCCTGTTACCCGTCGCGCGAACTCCTCCAGTAATCAGCTGCGGACAGGAGTTACCCCGTCAGCATTTCCCCAACATCCTCCAGTGATCAGCTGCAGACAGGAGTCACCCCTGCTACCCTGTCTCCAAACTCCTCCAGTGACAGCTGCAGACAGGAGTCACCCTTAATACCCCTTCCCCAAACTCCTCCAGTGATCAACTGCAGACAGGAGTTACCCCGCTACCCCTACTCTAAACTCCTCTAGTGATGAGCTGCAGACAGGAGTAACACCCGTCACCCCTTCCCCAGCCATCTTCAGTGATCAGCTGCAGACAGACGTCACCCCTGTTGCCCCTTCCCCAACCTCCTCCAGTGATCAGCTGCAGACAGGAGTCACCCCTGTTACCTCTTCCCCAACCTCCTCCACTAATCAACTGCAGACAGGAATCACCCCATTACCCCTTCTCCAACCTCCTCCACAGATCAGCTGCAGACAGGAGTCACACCTGTTACCCCTTCCCCAACCTCTTCCAGTCATCAGCTGCTGACAGGAGTTGTCCCTGTTACCCCTTCCCCAAACTCCTCCAGTGATCAGCTAAAGACAGGAGACACCCCTGTTATCCCTTCCCCAAACTCCTCCAGTGATCAGCTGCAGACAGGAGTTACCCCATCACCCCTTCCCCCAACCTCCTCCAGTGATCAGCTGCAGACAGGAGTTACCCCATCACCCCTTCCCCCAACCTCCTCCAGTGATTAGCTGCAGACAGGAGACATACCTGTTACACATTCCACAAACTCCTACAGTATTCAGCAGCAGACACGAGTTACCCTGTCACTCCTTCCCCAGCCTACTCCAGTGATCAGCTGCAGACAGGAGTCATCTCTGTTACCCCTTCCCCAAACTCCACCAGTGATCAGCATCAGACAGACGTCACCCCTGTCACCCCTTCCTCAACCTCCTCCAGTGATCAGCTACAGACAGGAGACACCCCTGTTATCCCTTCCCCAAACTCCTCCAGTGATCAGCTGCAGACAGGAGTCACACCAGTCACCACTTCCCCAACTTCCTCAAGTGATCAGCTGCAGACAGGAGTTACCCCGTCACCCCTTCTCCAACCTCCTCCAGTGATCAGCTGCAGAGAGGAGTCACCCGTGTTACCCCTTCCCCAACCTCCTCCAGTGATCAGCTGCGGACAGGAGTTACCCCCGTCACCCCTCCCCCAACCTTCTTCAGTGATCAGCTGCAGACAGGAGTTACCCATGTTACCCCTTCCCCAAACTCCTCCAGTGATCAGCTGCAGACAGGAGTCGCCCCTGTTACCCCTTCCCCGAACTCCTCCAGTGATCAGCTGCAGACAGGACTTACCCCATCACCCCTTCCCCAATCTCTTCCAGTGATCAGCTACAGACAGGAGTTACCCAATCACCCCTTACCCAACCTTATTCGGTGATCAGCTGCAGACAGGAGTGACCCCTGTTACCCCTTCCCCAACCTCCTCCAGTGATCAGCTGCAGAGAGTAGTCACCCCTGTTACCCCTTCCCCAACCTCCTCCAGTGATCATCTGAAGACAGGAGTCGCCCCATTACCCCTTCCCAAAACTCCTCCAGTGATCAGCTAGAGACAGGCGCCACCCCGTCACTCCTTCCCCAACCTCCTCCAGTGGTCAGCTGCAGACAGGAGTCGCCCCTGTTATCCCTTCCCCGAACTCCTCCAGTGATCAGCTGCAGACAGGAGTTACACACTTCACCCCTTCCCCAACTTCCTTAAGTGATCAGCTGCAGACAGAAGTCGCCCTGTTACATCTTCCACAACCTCCTCCAGTGATCAGCTGCAGACAGGATTCACCCCTGTTACCCCTTCCCCTAACTCCTCCAGTGATCAGCTGCAGACAGGAATTACCCCATTACCCCTTCCCGAAACTCATCCAGTAATCAGCTGCAGCGAGGACTTACCCCTGTCACACCTTCCCCAACCTCTTCCAGTGATCAGCTGAAGACTGGAGTCACCCCATCACCCCTTACCCAACCTTCTGCAGTGATCAGCTGCAGACAGGAGTTACCCCTGTTACCCCTTCCCCAACCTCCTCCAGTGATCAGCTGCAGAGAGTAGTCACCCCTGTTAACCCTTCCCCAACCTCCTCCAGTGATCAGCTGCAGACAGGAGTTACCCCCGTCACCACTTCCCCAACTTCCTCAGTTATCATCTGCAGACAGGAGTTACCCCGTCACCCCTTCCCCAAACTCCTCCAGTGGTCAGCTGCAGACAGGAGTCACGCTGTTACCCCTTTCCAAAACTCTTCCAGGTATCAGCTGAAGACTAGATTCGTCCCTTTTGCCCCTTCCCCAATCTCCTCCAGTGATCAGCTGGAGACTGGAGTCGCCCTGTTATCACTTCCCCAGCCTCAGCCAGTGATCAGCTGCAGACAGGAGTCACCCCTGTTACCCCTTCCCCAACCTCCTCCAGTGATCAGCTGCAGACAGGAGTTACCCCCTTAACCCCTTCCACAACCTCATCCAGTGATCAGCTGCATACTGGAGTCGTCCCCATTACCCCTTTCCAAAACTCTTCCAGTTATCAGCTGAAGACAAAAGTCGCCCCTGTTACCCTTTCCCCAACCTCCCCCAGTCATCAGCTGCAGACAGGAGTCGCCCCTGTTACCCCTTCCCCAAACTCCTCCAGTGATCAGCTGCAGACAGGAGTTACCCTGTCACCCCTTCCCCAACCTCCTCCAGTGATCAGCTGCAGACAGGCATCACCCCGTCACCCCTTCCCCAAACTCCTCCAGTGGTCAGCTGCAAACAGGAGTCACGCTGTTACCCCTTTCCAAAACTCTTCCAGGTATCAGCTGAAGACAAGAGTCGCTCCTGTTACCATTTCCCCAATCTCCTCCAGTGATCAGCTGCAGACAGGAGTCACCCCTGTTAACCCTTCCCCAAACTCCTCCATTGATCAGCTGCAGACAGGGGTCACCTCTGTTACCCCTTCCCCGAACTCCTCCAGTGAACAGCTGCAGACAGGAGTCGCCCCATTACCCCTTCCCCAACCGCCTCCAGTGATCAGCTGCAGACAGCAGTCACCCCTGTTAACCCTTCCCCAACCTCCTCCAGTGATCAGCTGCAGACAGGAGTCGCCCCGTTACCCCTTCCCAAACCGCCTCCAGTGATCAGCTGTAAACAGGAGTTACCCCGTCACCCTTTCCCCAACCTCCTCAAGTGATCAGCTGCAGACAGGAGTCGCCCCTGTTACCCCTTCCCCGAACTCCTCCAGTGATCAGCTGCAGACAGGAGTTACACCCTTCACCCCTTCCCCAACCTCCATCATTGATCATCTGCAGACAGGAGTCACCCCAGTTACCCCTTTCCAACCTCCTCCAGTGATCAGATGCAGACAGGAGTTACCCCGTCACCCCTTCCCCAAACGCTTCCAGTGATCAGCTGCAGACAGGAGTTACCCCGTCACCCCTTACCCAACCTTCTTCAGTGATCAGCTGCAGGCAGGAGTTACCCCTTGTTACCCCTTCCCCAACCTCCTCCATTGATCAGCTGCAGACAGGAGTCACCCCTGTTACCCCTTCCCCGAACTCCTCCAGTGATCAGCTGCAGACAGGAGTCACACCAGTCACCACTTCCCCAACTTCCTCAAGTGATCAGCTGCAGACAGGAGTCACCCCTGCTACCCTGTCTCCAAACTCCTCCAGTGAAAGCTGCAGACAGGAGTCACCCTTAATACCCCTTCCCCAAACTCCTCCAGTGATCAACTGCAGACAGCAGTTACCCTGCTACCCCTACTCTAAACTCCTCCAGTGATGAGCTGCAGACAGGAGTAACACCCGTCACCCCTTCCCCAACCTCCTCCAGTAATCAGCGCCAGACAGGAATCACCCCATTATCCCTTCCCCAGCCTCCTCCAGTCATCAGCTGCAGACACGAGTCATCACTCTTACCCCTTCCCCAACCTCCTCCAGTGATCAGCTGCAGACAGTATTTGCCCCGTCACCCCTTCCCCAAACTCCTCCAGTGATCAGCTGCAGACAGAAGTTACCCTGTCACCCCTTACTCAACCTCCTTCAGTGATCTGCTACAGACAGGAGACACGCCTGTGACCCCTTCCCCAAACTCCTCCAGTGATCAGCTGCAGACAGGAGTTACCCGTCACTCCTTCCCCAACCTACTCCAGTGATCAGCTGCAGGCAGGAGACACCCCTGTTACCCCTTACCCAAACTCCTCCACTGATCGGCTGCAAAGAGGAGTCACCCCTGTTACCCCTTTCCTCAACCTCCTCCAGTGATCAGCTGCAAACTGGAGTCACCCCTGTTACCCGTCGCGCGAACTCCTCCAGTAATCAGCTGCGGACAGGAGTTACCCCGTCAGCATTTCCCCAACATCCTCCAGTGATCAGCTGCAGACAGGAGTCACCCCTGCTACCCTGTCTCCAAACTCCTCCAGTGACAGCTGCAGACAGGAGTCACCCTTAATACCCCTTCCCCAAACTCCTCCAGTGATCAACTGCAGACAGGAGTTACCCCGCTACCCCTACTCTAAACTCCTCTAGTGATGAGCTGCAGACAGGAGTAACACCCGTCACCCCTTCCCCAGCCATCTTCAGTGATCAGCTGCAGACAGACGTCACCCCTGTTGCCCCTTCCCCAACCTCCTCCAGTGATCAGCTGCAGACAGGAGTCACCCCTGTTACCTCTTCCCCAACCTCCTCCACTAATCAACTGCAGACAGGAATCACCCCATTACCCCTTCTCCAACCTCCTCCACAGATCAGCTGCAGACAGGAGTCACACCTGTTACCCCTTCCCCAACCTCTTCCAGTCATCAGCTGCTGACAGGAGTTGTCCCTGTTACCCCTTCCCCAAACTCCTCCAGTGATCAGCTAAAGACAGGAGACACCCCTGTTATCCCTTCCCCAAACTCCTCCAGTGATCAGCTGCAGACAGGAGTTACCCCATCACCCCTTCCCCCAACCTCCTCCAGTGATCAGCTGCAGACAGGAGTTACCCCATCACCCCTTCCCCCAACCTCCTCCAGTGATTAGCTGCAGACAGGAGACATACCTGTTACACATTCCACAAACTCCTACAGTATTCAGCAGCAGACACGAGTTACCCTGTCACTCCTTCCCCAGCCTACTCCAGTGATCAGCTGCAGACAGGAGTCATCTCTGTTACCCCTTCCCCAAACTCCACCAGTGATCAGCATCAGACAGACGTCACCCCTGTCACCCCTTCCTCAACCTCCTCCAGTGATCAGCTACAGACAGGAGACACCCCTGTTATCCCTTCCCCAAACTCCTCCAGTGATCAGCTGCAGACAGGAGTCACACCAGTCACCACTTCCCCAACTTCCTCAAGTGATCAGCTGCAGACAGGAGTTACCCCGTCACCCCTTCTCCAACCTCCTCCAGTGATCAGCTGCAGACAGGAGGCGCCCCTGTTACCCCTTCCCCAACCTCCACCAGTGATCAGCTGGAGACTGGAGTCGCCCTGTTATCCATTCCCCAACCTCCGCCAGTGATCAGCTGCAGACAGGAGTCACCCCTGTTACACCTTCCCCAACCTCCTCCAGTGATCAGCTGCAGACAGGAGTTACCCCCGTCACCCCTTCCCCAACCTCATCCAGTGATCAGTTGCATACTGGAGTCGTCCCCGTTACCCCTTTCCAAAACTCTTCCAGTTATCAGCTGAAGACAAAAGTCGCCCCTGCTACCCTTTCCCCAACCTCCCCCAGTCATCAGCTGCAGACAGGAGTCGCCCCTGTTACCCCTTCCCCAAACTCCTCCAGTGATCAGCTGCAGACAGGAGTTACACCCTTCACTCCTTCCCAAACTCCTCCAGTGATCAGCTGCAGACAGGAGTCACCCCTGTTACCCCTTCCCGAACCTCCTCCCGTGATCATCTGCAGACAGGAGTTACCCCGTCACCTCTTCCCCAACTTCCTCCAGTGATCAGCTGCAGACAGGCATCACCCCGACACCCCTTCCCCAAACTCCTCCAGTGGTCAGCTGCAGACAGGAGTCACCCTCTTACCCCTTTCCAAAACTCTTCCAGGTATCAGCTGAAGACTAGATTCGTCCCTTTTGCCTCTTCCCCAATCTCCTCCAGTGATCAGCTGGAGACTGGAGTCGCCCTGTTATCACTTCCCCAGCCTCAGCCAGTGATCAGCTGCAGACAGGAGTCACCCCTGTTACCCCTTCCCCAACCTCCTCCAGTGATCAGCAGCAGACAGGAGTTACCCCCGTCACCCCTTCCACAACCTCATCCAGTGATCAGCTGCAGACAGGAGTCACCCCTGTTACCCCTTTCCAACCTCCTCCAGTAATCAGCTGCAGACACGAGTTAACCCGTGACCCCTTCCCCAACCTCTTCCAATGATCAGCTGCAGACAGGAGTTACCCTGTCACCCCTTAGCCAACCTTCTTCAGTGATTAGCTGCAGGCAGGAGTTACCCCTGTTACCCCTTCCCCGAACTCCACCAGTGATCAGCTGCAGACAGGAGTTACACCCTTCACCCCTTCCCCCACCTCCTTCAGTGATCAGCTGCAGACAGGATTTACCCCGTCACCCCTTCTCCAACCTCCTCCAGTGATCAGCTGCAGACAGAAGGCGCCCCTGTTACCCCTTCCCCAACCTCCACCAGTGATCAGCTAGAGACTGGAGTCGCCCTGTTATTCCTTCCCCAACCTCCGCCAGTGATCAGCTGCAGACAGGAGTCACCCCTGTTACCCCTTCCCCAACCTCTTCCAGTGATCAGCTGAAGACTGGAGTCACCCCATCACCCCTTTCCCAACCTTCTTCAGTGATCAGCTGCAGACAGGAGTTACCCCTGTTACCCCTTCCCCAACCTCCTCCAGTGATCAGCTGCAGACAGGAGTTACCCCCGTCACCACTTCCCCAACTTCCTCCAGTTATCATCTGCAGACAGGAGTTACCCCGTCACCCCTTCCCCAAACTCCTCCAGTGGTCAGCTGCAGACAGGAGTCACGCTGTTACCCCTTTCCAAAACTCTTCCAGGTATCAGCTGAAGACTTGATTCGTCCCTTTTGCCCCTTCCCCAATCTCCTCCAGTGATCAGCTGGAGACTGGAGTCGCCCTGTTATCACTTCCCCAGCCTCAGCCAGTGATCAGCTGCAGACAGGAGTCACCCCTGTTACCCCTTCCACAACCTCATCCAGTGATCAGCTGCATACTGGAGTCGTCCCCATTACCCCTTTCCAAAACTCTTCCAGTTATCAGCTGAAGACAAAAGTCGCCCCTGTTACCCTTTCCCCAACCTCCCCCAGTCATCAGCTGCAGACAGGAGTCGCCCCTGTTACCCCTTCCCCAAACTCCTCCAGTGATCAGCTGCAGACAGGAGTTACCCTGTCACCCCTTCCCCAACCTCCTCCAGTGATCAGCTGCAGACAGGCATCACCCCGTCACCCCTTCCCCAAACTCCTCCAGTGGTCAGCTGCAAACAGGAGTCACGCTGTTACCCCTTTCCAAAACTCTTCCAGGTATCAGCTGAAGACAAGAGTCGCTCCTGTTACCATTTCCCCAATCTCCTCCAGTGATCAGCTGCAGACAGGAGTCACCCCTGTTAACCCTTCCCCAAACTCCTCCATTGATCAGCTGCAGACAGGAGTCACCTCTGTTACCCCTTCCCCGAACTCCTCCAGTGATCAGCTGCAGACAGGAGTCGCCCCATTACCCCTTCCCCAACCGCCTCCAGTGATCAGCTGCAGACAGCAGTCACCCCTGTTAACCCTTCCCCAACCTCCTCCAGTGATCAGCTGCAGACAGGAGTCGCCCCATTACCCCTGCCCAAACCGCCTCCAGTGATCAGCTGTAAACAGGAGTTACCCCGTCACCCTTTCCCCAACCTCCTCAAGTGATCAGCTGCAGACAGGAGTCGCCCCTGTTACCCCTTCCCCGAACTCCTCCAGTGATCAGCTGCAGACAGGAGTTACACCCTTCACCCCTTCCCCAACCTCCATCATTGATCATCTGCAGACAGGAGTCACCCCAGTTACCCCTTTCCAACCTCCTCCAGTGATCAGATGCAGACAGGAGTTACCCCGTCACCCCTTCCCCAAACGCTTCCAGTGATCAGCTGCAGACAGGAGTTACCCCGTCACCCCTTACCCAACCTTCTTCAGTGATCAGCTGCAGGCAGGAGTTACCCCTTGTTACCCCTTCCCCAACCTCCTCCATTGATCAGCTGCAGACAGGAGTCACCCCTGTTACCCCTTCCCCGAACTCCTCCAGTGATCAGCTGCAGACAGGAGTCACACCAGTCACCACTTCCCCAACTTCCTCAAGTGATCAGCTGCAGACAGGAGTTACCCCGTCACCCCTTCTCCAACCTCCTCCAGTGATCAGCTGCAGACAGGAGGCGCCCCTGTTACCCCTTCCCCAACCTCCACCAGTGATCAGCTGGAGACTGGAGTCGCCCTGTTATCCATTCCCCAACCTCCGCCAGTGATCAGCTGCAGACAGGAGTCACCCCTGTTACACCTTCCCCAACCTCCTCCAGTGATCAGCTGCAGACAGGAGTTACACCCGTCACCCCTTCCCCAACCTCATCCAGTGATCAGTTGCATACTGGAGTCGTCCCCGTTACCCCTTTCCAAAACTCTTCCAGTTATCAGCTGAAGACAAAAGTCGCCCCTGTTACCCTTTCCCCAACCTCCCCCAGTCATCAGCTGCAGACAGGAGTCGCCCCTGTTACCCCTTCCCCGAACTCCTCCAGTGATCAGCTGCAGACAGGAGTTACCCTGTCACCCCTTCCCCAACCTCCTCCAGTGATCAGCTGCAGACAGGCATCACCCCGTCACCCCTTCCCCAAATTCCTCCAGTGGTCAGCTGCAGACAGGAGTCACGCTGTTACCCCTTTCCAAAACTCTTCCAGGTATCAGCTGAAGACTAGATTCGCCCCTCTTGCCCCTTCCCCAATCTCCTCCAGTGATCAGCTGGAGACTGGAGTCGCCCTGTTATCACTTCCCCAGCCTCAGCCAGTGATCAGCTGCAGACAGGAGTCACCCCTGTTACCCCTTCCCCAACCTCCTCCAGTGATCAGCAGCAGACAGGAGTTACCCCCGTCACCCCTTCCACAACCTCATCCAGTGATCAGCTGCATACTGGAGTCGTCCCCATTACCCCTTTCCAAAACTCTTCCAGTTATCAGCTGAAGACAAAAGTCGCCCCTGTTACCCTTTCGCCAACCTCCCCCAGTCATCAGCTGCAGACAGGAGTCACCCCTGTTACCCCTTCCCCAAACTCCTCCAGTGATCAGCTGCAGACAGGAGTTACCCTGTCACCCCTTCCCCAACCTCCTCCAGTGATCAGCTGCAGACAGGCATCACCCCGTCACCCCTTCCCCAAACTCCTCCAGTGGTCAGCTGCAAACAGGAGTCACGCTGTTACCCCTTTCCAAAACTCTTCCAGGTATCAGCTGAAGACAAGAGTCGCTCCTGTTACCACTTCCCCAATCTCCTCCAGTGATCAGCTGCAGACAGGAGTCACCCCTGTTAACCCTTCCCCAAACTCCTCCATTGATCAGCTGCAGACAGGAGTCACCTCTGTTACCCCTTCCCCGAACTCCGCCAGTGATCAGCTGCAGACAGGAGTCGCCCCATTACCCCTTCCCCAACCGCCTCCAGTGATCAGCTGCAGACAGGAGTCACCCCTGTTAACCCTTCCCCAACCTCCTCCAGTGATCAGCCGCAGACAGGAGTCACCCCTGTTACTCCTTTCCAACCTCCTCCAGTGATCAGCTGCAGACAGGAGTCACCCCTGTTACCCCTTTCCAACCTCCTCCAGTAATCAGCTGCAGACACGAGTTAACCCGTGACCCCTTCCCCAACCTCTTCCAATGATCAGCTGCAGACAGGAGTTACCCTGTCACCCCTTAGCCAACCTTCTTCAGTGATTAGCTGCAGGCAGGAGTTACCCCTGTTACCCCTTCCCCGAACTCCACCAGTGATCAGCTGCAGACAGGAGTTATCCCCGTCACCCCTTCCCCAACCTCATCCAGTGATCAGCTGCATACTGGAGTCTTCCTTGTTACCCCTTCCCCGAACTCCTCCAGTGATCAGCTGCAGACAGGAGTTACACCTGTCACCCCTTCCCCAACTTCCTACAGTGATCAGCTGCAGACATTAGTCACCCCTGTTACCCCTTCCCCAAACTCCTCCAGTGATCAGCTGCAGACCGGAGTCACCCCTGTTACCCCTTTCCAACCTGCTCCAGTGATCAGCTGAAGACAGGAGTCGCCCCGTTACCCCTTCCCGAACCTCCTCCAGTGATCATCTGCAGACAGGAGTCACCCCTGTTACCCCTTCCCCAAACTCCTCCAGTGATCAGCTGCAGACAGGAGTAATCCCTTTTAACCCTTCCCCAACCTCCTCCAGTGATCAGCTGCAGACAGGAGTCGCCCCATTACCCCTTCCCCAGCCTCTTCCAGTGATCAGCTGCAGACACGAGTCATCACTCTCACCCCTTCTCCAACCTCCTCCAATGATCAGCTGCACACAGCAGAATCCCCACCAGCCCAACTCCAACCTCCACCAGTGATCAGCTGCAGTCAGGAGTTACCCCTGTTACCCCTTCCCCAACCTCCTCCAGTGGTCAGCTGCAGACAGGAGTCACCCTGTTACCCCTTTCCAAAACTCTTCCAGTTATTAGCTGCAGACAGGAGTCGCCCCTGTTATCCCTTCCCCGAACTCCTCCAGTGATCAGCTGCAGACAGGAATTACACCCTTCACCCCTTCCCCAATTTCCTTAAGTGATCCGCTGCAGACAGAAGTTACATCTTCCACAACCTCCTACAGTGATCAGATGCAGACAGGATTCACCCCTGTTACCCCTTCCCCTAACTCCTCCAGTGATCAGTTGCAGACAGGAGTTACCCCATTACCCCTTCCAGAAACTCATCCAGTAATCAGCTGCAACGAGGACTTACCCCTGTCACACCTTCCCCAACCTCCTCCAGTGATCAGCTGCAGAGAGTAGTCACCCCTGTTAACCCTTCCCCAACTTCCTCCAGTTATCAGCTGCAGACAGGAGTTACCTCCGTCACCCCTTCCCCAAACTCCTCCAGTGATCAGCTGCAGACAGGAGGCGCCCCTGTTACCCCTTCCCCAACCTCCACCAGTGATCAGCTGGAGACTGGAGTCGCCCTGTTAACCCTGCCCCAACCTTCGCCAGTGATCAGCTGCAGTCAGGAGTCACCCCTGTTACCCCTTCCCAACCTCCTCCAGTGATCAGCTGCAGACAGGAGTTACCCCCGTCACCCCTTCCCCAACCTCATCCAGTGATCAGCTGCATACTGGAGTCGTCCCCGTTACCCCTTTCCAAAACTCTTCCAGTTATCAGCTGAAGACAAAAGTCGCCCCTGTTACCCTTTCCCCAACCTCCCCCAGTCATCAGCTGCAGATAGGAGTCGTCCCTTTTGCCCCTTCCCCAATCTCCTCCAGTGATCAACTGCAGACAGGAGTCATCCCCGTTACCCCTTCCCCAACCTCCTCCAGTGATAAGCTGCAGACAGGTGTTACCCCATCACCCATTCCCCTACCTCCTCCAGTGATCAGCTGCAGACAGGAGTCACCCCTGTTACCCCTTCCCCAAACTCCTCCAGTGATTAGCTGCAGACAGGAGTCGCCCCATTACCCCTTCCCCAACCGCCTCCAGTGATCAGCTGCAGACACGAGTCATCACTCTTACCCCTTCCCCAACCTCCTCCAGTGATCAGCTGCAGAAAGGAGTCACCCCTGTTACCCCTTTCCAACCTCCTCCAGTGATCAGCTGCAAACAGGAGTTACCCCGTCATCCTTTCCCCAACCTCCTCCAGTGATCAGCTGCAGACAGGAGTCACCCCTGTTGCCCCTTCCCCAATCTCCTCCAGTAATCAGCTGCAGACAGGAGTCAACCCTGACACTTCTTCCCCAAATTCCTCCAGTGATCAGCTGCAGACAGGTTTCGTCCCTGTTACCCCTTCCCCAACCTCCTCCAGTGATCAGCTGTAAACAGGTGTCACCCCTGTTACCCATTCCCCAACCTCCTCCAGTGACTAGCTGCTGACAGGAGTCACCCCGTTACGCCTTCCCCAACCTTCTTCAGTGATCAGCTGCAGACAGGAGTTACCCATGTTACCCCTTCCACAACCTCCACCAGTGATCAGCTGAAGACAGTAGTCGCACCGTTACACCTTCCCTAACCTCCTCCAGTGATCAGTTGCAGACTGGATTTACCCCCTGTTACCCCTTCCCCAAACTCCTCCACTGATCAGCTGCAGAGAGGAGTTACCCCCGTCACCCCTTCCCCAACCTCTTCCAGTGAGCAGCTGAGGATAGGAGTCGCCCCGTTACCTCCTCCAGTAATCAGCTGCAGAGAGGTGTCACCCCTGTTACCCCTTCCCCAACCTCCTCCAGTGATCAGCTGCAGACAGGAGTCACCACAGTTACTCCTTCCCCAAACTCATCCAGTAATCAGCTGCAGAGAGGAGTTACTCCTGTCACCCCTTACCCAACCTCATCCAGTGATCAGCTGCATACTGGAGTCGTCCCCATTAGCCCTTTCCAAAACTCTTCCAGTTATCAGCTGAAGACAAGAGTCGCCCCTGTTACCCTTTCCCCAAACTCCTCCAGTGATCAACTGCAGACAAGAGTCACCCCTGTTACCCCTTCGCAACCTCGTCCAGTGATGAGCTGCAGACAATAATTGCCCCATCACCCCTTCCCCAATATCTTCTAGTGATCAGCTGAGGATAGGAGTTGCCCCATTACCTCCTCCAGTGATCAGCTGCAGACAGGAGTTACCCCCGTCACCCCTTCCCCAAACTCCTCCAGTGATCAGCTGCAGACTGGAGTCGTCCCAGTTACCCCATTCCAAAACTCTTCCAGTCATCAGCTGAAGACAAGAATCGCCCCTGTTGCCCCTTCCCCAACCTCGTCCCGTGATCAGCTGCAGCCAGGAATCACCCCTGTTTTCCTTTCCCCAACCACCTCCAGTGATCAGCTGCAGACAGGAGTTACCCCCGTCACCCCTTCCCCAACCTCATCCAGTGATCAGCTCCATACTGGAGTCGTCCCCGTTACCCCTTCCCCAAACTCCTCCAGTGATCAGCTACAGACAGGCGTCACCCCGTCACCCCTTCCCCAACCTCCTCCAGTGGTCAGCTGCAGACAGGAGTCACCCTGTTACCCCTTTCCAAAACTCTTCCAGGTATCAGCTGAAGAGAAGAGTCGCCCCTGTTACCCCTTCCCGATCTCCTCAGGTGATCAGCTGCAGACAGGAGTCTCCCCTGTTATCCTTCCCCAATCTCCTCCAGTGATCAGCTGCTGACTGGATTTACCCCTGTTACCCCTTCCCCAAACTCCTCCACTGATCAGCTGCAGAGGGGAGTTACCCCCGTCACCCCTTCCCCAACCTCTTCCAGTGATCAGCTGAGGATAGGAGTTGCCCCGTTACTTCCTCTAGTAATCAGCTGCAGAGAGGTGTCACCCCTGTTACCCCTTCCCCAACATCCTCCAGTGATCAGCTGCAGACAGGAGTTACCCCCGTTATCCCTTCCTCAAACTCCTCCAATGATCAGCTGCAGACATGAGTCACTTCGTCACCCCTTCCCAAACTCCTCCAGTGATCAGCTGCAGACAGGAGTCATCCCCGTTACCCCTTCCCCAACCTCCACCAGTGATCAGCTGCAGACAGCAGTCACCCGCGTTACCCCTTCCTCAAACTCCTCCAGTGATCAGCTGCAGACAGGAGTTACCCGTCACTCCTTCCCCAACCTACTCCAGTGATCATTTGCAGACAGGAGACACCCCTGTTACCCCTTACCCAAACTCCTCCACTGATCGGCTGCAAAGAGGAGTCACCCCTGTTACCCCTTTCCTCAACCTCCTCCAGTGATCAGCTGCAAACTGGAGTCACCCCTGTTACCCGTCGCGCGAACATCCTCTAGTAATCAGCTGCGGACAGGAGTTACCCCGTCAGCATTTCCCCAACATCCTCCAGTGATCAGCTGCAGACAGGAGTCACCCCTGCTACCCTGTCTCCAAACTCCTCCAGTGACAGCTGCAGACAGGAGTCACCCTTAATACCCCTTCCCCAACCTCCTCCAGTGATCAGCTGCAGAAAGGAGTCACCCCTGTTACCCCTTTCCAACCTCCTCCAGTGATCAGCTGCAAACAGGAGTTACCCCGTCATCCTTTCCCCAACCTCCTCCAGTGATCAGCTGCAGACAGGAGTCACCCCTGTTGCCCCTTCCCCAATCTCCTCCAGTAATCAGCTGCAGACAGGAGTCAACCCTGACACTTCTTCCCCAAATTCCTCCAGTGATCAGCTGCAGACAGGTTTCGTCCCTGTTACCCCTTCCCCAACCTCCTCCAGTGATCAGCTGTAAACAGGTGTCACCCCTGTTACCCATTCCCCAACCTCCTCCAGTGACTAGCTGCTGACAGGAGTCACCCCGTTACGCCTTCCCCAACCTTCTTCAGTGATCAGCTGCAGACAGGAGTTACCCATGTTACCCCTTCCACAACCTCCACCAGTGATCAGCTGAAGACAGTAGTCGCACCGTTACACCTTCCCTAACCTCCTCCAGTGATCAGTTGCAGACTGGATTTACCCCTGTTACCCCTTCCCCAAACTCCTCCACTGATCAGCTGCAGAGAGGAGTTACCCCCGTCACCCCTTCCCCAACCTCTTCCAGTGAGCAGCTGAGGATAGGAGTCGCCCCGTTACCTCCTCCAGTAATCAGCTGCAGAGAGGTGTCACCCCTGTTACCCCTTCCCAACCTCCTCCAGTGATCAGCTGCTGACTGGATTTACCCCTGTTACCCCCTTCCCAAACTCCTCCACTGATCAGCTGCAGAGGGGAGTTACCCCCGTCACCCCTTCCCCAACCTCTTCCAGTGATCAGCTGAGGATAGGAGTTGCCCCGTTACTTCCTCTAGTAATCAGCTGCAGAGAGGTGTCACCCCTGTTACCCCTTCCCCAACATCCTCCAGTGATCAGCTGCAGACAGGAGTTACCCCCCGTTATCCCTTCCTCAAACTCCTCCAATGATCAGCTGCAGACATGAGTCACTTCGTCACCCCCTTCCCCAAACTCCTCCAGTGATCAGCTGCAGACAGGAGTCATCCCCGTTGCCCCTTCCCCAACCTCCACCAGTGATCAGCTGCAGACAGCAGTCACCCGCGTTACCCTTCCTCAAACTCCTCCAGTGATCAGCTGCAGACAGGAGTTACCCGTCACTCCTTCCCCAACCTACTCCAGTGATCATTTGCAGACAGGAGACACCCCTGTTACCCCTTACCCAAACTCCTCCACTGATCGGCTGCAAAGAGGAGTCACCCCTGTTACCCCTTTCCTCAACCTCCTCCAGTGATCAGCTGCAAACTGGAGTCACCCCTGTTACCCGTCGCGCGAACTCCTCTAGTAATCAGCTGCGGACAGGAGTTACCCCGTCAGCATTTCCCCAACATCCTCCAGTGATCAGCTGCAGACAGGAGTCACCCCTGCTACCCTGTCTCCAAACTCCTCCAGTGACAGCTGCAGACAGGAGTCACCCTTAATACCCTTCCCCAAACTCCTCCAGTGATCAACTGCAGACAGGAGTTACCCCGCTACCCCTACTCTAAACTCCTCTAGTGATGAGCTGCAGACAGGAGTAACACCCGTCACCCCTTCCCCAACCACCTTCAGTGATCAGCTGCAGACAGACGTCACCCCTGTTGCCCCTTCCCCAACCTCCTCCAGTGATCAGCTGCAGACAGGAGTCACCCCTGTTACCTCTTCCCCAACCTCCTCCACTAATCAACTGCAGACAGGAATCACCCCGTTACCCCTTCTCCAACCTCCTCCACAGATCAGCTGCAGACAGGAGTCACACCTGTACCCCCTTCCCCCAACCTCTTCCAGTCATCAGCTGCTGACAGGAGTTGTCCCTGTTACCCCTTCCCCAAACTCCTCCAGTGATTAGCTGCAGACAGGAGTTACCCTGTCACCCCTTCCTCAACCTCCTCCAGTGATCAGCTAAAGACAGGAGACACGTTATCCCTTCCCCAAACTCCTCCAGTGATCAGCTGCAGACAGGAGTTACCCTGTCACTCCTTCCCCAGCCTACTCCAGTGATCTGCGGCAGATAGGAGTCACCCCTGTTACCCCTTCCCCAATCTCCTCCAGTGATCAACTGCAGACAGGAGTTACCCCATCACCCCTGCCCCCAACCTCCTCCAGTGATCAGCTGCAGACAAGAGACACCCCTGTTACTCTTTTCCGAAACTCCTCCAGTGATCAGCTACAGACAGGACTCACCCCCGTCACCCTTTCCCCAAACTCCTCCAAGGATCAGCTGCAGACAGGAGTCACCCCCGTTACCAATTTCCCAATCTCCTCCAGTGATCAGCTGCAGAGAGGAGTCACCCGTGTTACCCCTTCCCCAACCTCCTCCAGTGATCAGCTGCGGACAGGAGTTACCCCCGTCACCCCTCCCCCAACCTTCTTCAGTGATCAGCTGCAGACAGGAGTTACCCATGTTACCCCTTCCCCAAACTCCTCCAGTGATCAGCTGCAGACAGGAGTCG
The DNA here is from genome assembly GCF_030028105.1 of Mobula birostris. Taxonomy (NCBI): domain Eukaryota; kingdom Metazoa; phylum Chordata; class Chondrichthyes; order Myliobatiformes; family Myliobatidae; genus Mobula; species Mobula birostris. The sequence goes on from NW_027274954.1 coordinate 60,533, forward strand.
CCCCTGTTACCCCTTCCCCGAACTCCTCCAGTGATCAGCTGCAGACAGGACTTACCCCGTCACCCCTTCCCCAATCTCTTCCAGTGATCAGCTACAGACAGGAGTTACCCAATCACCCCTTACCCAACCTTATTCGGTGATCAGCTGCAGACAGGAGTGACCCCTGTTACCCCTTCCCCAACCTCCTCCAGTGATCAGCTGCAGAGAGTAGTCACCCCTGTTACCCCTTCCCCAACCTCCTCCAGTGATCAGCTGAAGACAGGAGTCGCCCCATTACCCCTTCCCAAAACTCCTCCAGTGATCAGCTAGAGACAGGCGCCACCCCGTCACTCCTTCCCCAACCTCCTCCAGTGGTCAGCTGCAGACAGGAGTCGCCCCTGTTATCCCTTCCCCGAACTCCTCCAGTGATCAGCTGCAGACAGGAGTTACACACTTCACCCCTTCCCCAACTTCCTTAAGTGATCAGCTGCAGACAGAAGTCGCCCTGTTACATCTTCCACAACCTCCTCCAGTGATCAGCTGCAGACAGGATTCACCCCTGTTACCCCTTCCCCTAACTCCTCCAGTGATCAGCTGCAGACAGGAATTACCCCATTACCCCTTCCCGAAACTCATCCAGTAATCAGCTGCAGCGAGGACTTACCCCTGTCACACCTTCCCCAACCTCTTCCAGTGATCAGCTGAAGACTGGAGTCACCCCATCACCCCTTACCCAACCTTCTTCAGTGATCAGCTGCAGACAGGAGTTACCCCTGTTACCCCTTCCCCAACCTCCTCCAGTGATCAGCTGCAGAGAGTAGTCACCCCTGTTAACCCTTCCCCAACCTCCTCCAGTGATCAGCTGCAGACAGGAGTTACCCCCGTCACCACTTCCCCAACTTCCTCCAGTTATCATCTGCAGACAGGAGTTACCCCGTCACCCCTTCCCCAAACTCCTCCAGTGGTCAGCTGCAGACAGGAGTCACGCTGTTACCCCTTTCCAAAACTCTTCCAGGTATCAGCTGAAGACTAGATTCGTCCCTTTTGCCCCTTCCCCAATCTCCTCCAGTGATCAGCTGGAGACTGGAGTCGCCCTGTTATCACTTCCCCAGCCTCAGCCAGTGATCAGCTGCAGACAGGAGTCACCCCTGTTACCCCTTCCCCAACCTCCTCCAGTGATCAGCTGCAGACAGGAGTTACCCCCTTAACCCCTTCCACAACCTCATCCAGTGATCAGCTGCATACTGGAGTCGTCCCCATTACCCCTTTCCAAAACTCTTCCAGTTATCAGCTGAAGACAAAAGTCGCCCCTGTTACCCTTTCCCCAACCTCCCCCAGTCATCAGCTGCAGACAGGAGTCGCCCCTGTTACCCCTTCCCCAAACTCCTCCAGTGATCAACTGCAGACAGGAGTTACCCTGTCACCCCTTCCCCAACCTCCTCCAGTGATCAGCTGCAGACAGGCATCACCCCGTCACCCCTTCCCCAAACTCCTCCAGTGGTCAGCTGCAAACAGGAGTCACGCTGTTACCCCTTTCCAAAACTCTTCCAGGTATCAGCTGAAGACAAGAGTCGCTCCTGTTACCATTTCCCCAATCTCCTCCAGTGATCAGCTGCAGACAGGAGTCACCCCTGTTAACCCTTCCCCAAACTCCTCCATTGATCAGCTGCAGACAGGAGTCACCTCTGTTACCCCTTCCCCGAACTCCTCCAGTGAACAGCTGCAGACAGGAGTCGCCCCATTACCCCTTCCCCAACCGCCTCCAGTGATCAGCTGCAGACAGCAGTCACCCCTGTTAACCCTTCCCCAACCTCCTCCAGTGATCAGCTGCAGACAGGAGTCGCCCCTGTTACCCCTTCCCCGAACTCCTCCAGTGATCAGCTGCAGACAGGACTTACCCCGTCACCCCTTCCCCAATCTCTTCCAGTGATCAGCTACAGACAGGAGTTACCCAATCACCCCTTACCCAACCTTATTCGGTGATCAGCTGCAGACAGGAGTGACCCCTGTTACCCCTTCCCCAACCTCCTCCAGTGATCAGCTGCAGAGAGTAGTCACCCCTGTTACCCCTTCCCCAACCTCCTCCAGTGATCAGCTGAAGACAGGAGTCGCCCCATTACCCCTTCCCAAAACTCCTCCAGTGATCAGCTAGAGACAGGCGCCACCCCGTCACTCCTTCCCCAACCTCCTCCAGTGGTCAGCTGCAGACAGGAGTCGCCCCTGTTATCCCTTCCCCGAACTCCTCCAGTGATCAGCTGCAGACAGGAGTTACACACTTCACCCCTTCCCCAACTTCCTTAAGTGATCAGCTGCAGACAGAAGTCGCCCTGTAACATCTTCCACAACCTCCTCCAGTGATCAGCTGCAGACAGGATTCACCCCTGTTACCCCTTCCCCTAACTCCTCCAGTGATCAGCTGCAGACAGGAATTACCCCATTACCCCTTCCCGAAACTCATCCAGTAATCAGCTGCAGCGAGGACTTACCCCTGTCACACCTTCCCCAACCTCTTCCAGTGATCAGCTGAAGACTGGAGTCACCCCATCACCCCTTACCCAACCTTCTTCAGTGATCAGCTACAGACAGGAGTTACCCCTGTTACCCCTTCCCCAACCTCCTCCAGTGATCAGCTGCAGAGAGTAGTCACCCCTGTTAACCCTTCCCCAACCTCCTCCAGTGATCAGCTGCAGACAGGAGTTACCCCCGTCACCACTTCCCCAACTTCCTCCAGTTATCATCTGCAGACAGGAGTTACCCCGTCACCCCTTCCCCAAACTCCTCCAGTGGTCAGCTGCAGACAGGAGTCACGCTGTTACCCCTTTCCAAAACTCTTCCAGGTATCAGCTGAAGACTAGATTCGTCCCTTTTGCCCCTTCCCCAATCTCCTCCAGTGATCAGCTGGAGACTGGAGTCGCCCTGTTATCACTTCCCCAGCCTCAGCCAGTGATCAGCTGCAGACAGGAGTCACCCCTGTTACCCCTTCCCCAACCTCCTCCAGTGATCAGCTGCAGACAGGAGTTACCCCCTTAACCCCTTCCACAACCTCATCCAGTGATCAGCTGCATACTGGAGTCGTCCCCATTACCCCTTTCCAAAACTCTTCCAGTTATCAGCTGAAGACAAAAGTCGCCCCTGTTACCCTTTCCCCAACCTCCCCCAGTCATCAGCTGCAGACAGGAGTCGCCCCTGTTACCCCTTCCCCAAACTCCTCCAGTGATCAGCTGCAGACAGGAGTTACCCTGTCACCCCTTCCCCAACCTCCTCCAGTGATCAGCTGCAGACAGGCATCACCCCGTCACCCCTTCCCCAAACTCCTCCAGTGGTCAGCTGCAAACAGGAGTCACGCTGTTACCCCTTTCCAAAACTCTTCCAGGTATCAGCTGAAGACAAGAGTCGCTCCTGTTACCATTTCCCCAATCTCCTCCAGTGATCAGCTGCAGACAGGAGTCACCCCTGTTAACCCTTCCCCAAACTCCTCCATTGATCAGCTGCAGACAGGAGTCACCTCTGTTACCCCTTCCCCGAACTCCTCCAGTGAACAGCTGCAGACAGGAGTCGCCCCATTACCCCTTCCCCAACCGCCTCCAGTGATCAGCTGCAGACAGCAGTCACCCCTGTTAACCCTTCCCCAACCTCCTCCAGTGATCAGCTGCAGACAGGAGTCGCCCCATTACCCCTTCGCAAACCGCCTCCAGTGATCAGCTGTAAACAGGAGTTACCCCGTCACCCTTTCCCCAACCTCCTCAAGTGATCAGCTGCAGACAGGAGTCGCCCCTGTTACCCCTTCCCCGAACTCCTCCAGTGATCAGCTGCAGACAGGAGTTACACCCTTCACCCCTTCCCCAACCTCCATCATTGATCATCTGCAGACAGGAGTCACCCCAGTTACCCCTTTCCAACCTCCTCCAGTGATCAGATGCAGACAGGAGTTACCCCGTCACCCCTTCCCCAAACGCTTCCAGTGATCAGCTGCAGACAGGAGTTACCCCGTCACCCCTTACCCAACCTTCTTCAGTGATCAGCTGCAGGCAGGAGTTACCCCTTGTTACCCCTTCCCCAACCTCCTCCATTGATCAGCTGCAGACAGGAGTCACCCCTGTTACCCCTTCCCCGAACTCCTCCAGTGATCAGCTGCAGACAGGAGTCACACCAGTCACCACTTCCCCAACTTCCTCAAGTGATCAGCTGCAGACAGGAGTTACCCCGTCACCCCTTCTCCAACCTCCTCCAGTGATCAGCTGCAGACAGGAGGCGCCCCTGTTACCCCTTCCCCAACCTCCACCAGTGATCAGCTGGAGACTGGAGTCGCCCTGTTATCCATTCCCCAACCTCCGCCAGTGATCAGCTGCAGACAGGAGTCACCCCTGTTACACCTTCCCCAACCTCCTCCAGTGATCAGCTGCAGACAGGAGTTACCCCCGTCACCCCTTCCCCAACCTCATCCAGTGATCAGTTGCAGACAGGAGTTACACCCTTCACCCCTTCCCCAACCTCCATCATTGATCATCTGCAGACAGGAGTCACCCCAGTTACCCCTTTCCAACCTCCTCCAGTGATCAGATGCAGACAGGAGTTACCCCGTCACCCCTTCCCCAAACGCTTCCAGTGATCAGCTGCAGACAGGAGTTACCCCGTCACCCCTTACCCAACCTTCTTCAGTGATCAGCTGCAGGCAGGAGTTACCCCTTGTTACCCCTTCCCCAACCTCCTCCATTGATCAGCTGCAGACAGGAGTCACCCCTGTTACCCCTTCCCCGAACTCCTCCAGTGATCAGCTGCAGACAGGAGTCACACCAGTCACCACTTCCCCAACTTCCTCAAGTGATCAGCTGCAGACAAGAGTCACCCCTGCTACCCTGTCTCCAAACTCCTCCAGTGAAAGCTGCAGACAGGAGTCACCCTTAATACCCCTTCCCCAAACTCCTCCAGTGATCAACTGCAGACAGCAGTTACCCTGCTACCCCTACTCTAAACTCCTCCAGTGATGAGCTGCAGACAGGAGTAACACCCGTCACCCCTTCCCCAACCTCCTCCAGTAATCAGCGCCAGACAGGAATCACCCCATTATCCCTTCCCCAGCCTCCTCCAGTCATCAGCTGCAGACACGAGTCATCACTCTTACCCCTTCCCCAACCTCCTCCAGTGATCAGCTGCAGACAGTATTTGCCCCGTCACCCCTTCCCCAAACTCCTCCAGTGATCAGCTGCAGACAGAAGTTACCCTGTCACCCCTTACTCAACCTCCTTCAGTGATCTGCTACAGACAGGAGACACGCCTGTGACCCCTTCCCCAAACTCCTCCAGTGATCAGCTGCAGACAGGAGTTACCCGTCACTCCTTCCCCAACCTACTCCAGTGATCAGCTGCAGACAGGAGACACCCCTGTTACCCCTTACCCAAACTCCTCCACTGATCGGCTGCAAAGAGGAGTCACCCCTGTTACCCCTTTCCTCAACCTCCTCCAGTGATCAGCTGCAAACTGGAGTCACCCCTGTTACCCGTCGCGCGAACTCCTCCAGTAATCAGCTGCGGACAGGAGTTACCCCGTCAGCATTTCCCCAACATCCTCCAGTGATCAGCTGCAGACAGGAGTCACCCCTGCTACCCTGTCTCCAAACTCCTCCAGTGACAGCTGCAGACAGGAGTCACCCTTAATACCCCTTCCCCAAACTCCTCCAGTGATCAACTGCAGACAGGAGTTACCCCGCTACCCCTACTCTAAACTCCTCTAGTGATGAGCTGCAGACAGGAGTAACACCCGTCACCCCTTCCCCAACCATCTTCAGTGATCAGCTGCAGACAGACGTCACCCCTGTTGCCCCTTCCCCAACCTCCTCCAGTGATCAGCTGCAGACAGGAGTCACCCCTGTTACCTCTTCCCCAACCTCCTCCACTAATCAACTGCAGACAGGAATCACCCCGTTACCCCTTCTCCAACCTCCTCCACACATCAGCTGCAGACAGGAGTCACACCTGTTACCCCTTCCCCAACCTCTTCCAGTCATCAGCTGCTGACAGGAGTTGTCCCTGTTACCCCTTCCCCAAACTCCTCCAGTGATCAGCTAAAGACAGGAGACACCCCTGTTATCCCTTCCCCAAACTCCTCCAGTGATCAGCTGCAGACAGGAGTTACCCCATCACCCCTTCCCCCAACCTCCTCCAGTGATCAGCTGCAGACAGGAGTTACCCCCTCACCCCTTCCCCCAACCTCCTCCAGTGATCAGCTGCAGACAGGAGACATACCTGTTACACATTCCACAAACTCCTACAGTATTCAGCAGCAGACACGAGTTACCCTGTCACTCCTTCCCCAGCCTATTCCAGTGATCAGCTGCAGACAGGAGTCATCTCTGTTACCCCTTCCCCAAACTCCACCAGTGATCAGCATCAGACAGACGTCACCCCTGTCACCCCTTCCTCAACCTCCTCCAGTGATCAGCTACAGACAGGAGACACCCCTGTTATCCCTTCCCCAAACTCCTCCAGTGATCAGCTGCAGACAGGAGTCACACCAGTCACCACTTCCCCAACTTCCTCAAGTGATCAGCTGCAGACAGGAGTTACCCCGTCACCCCTTCTCCAACCTCCTCCAGTGATCAGCTGCAGACAGGAGGCGCCCCTGTTACCCCTTCCCCAACCTCCACCAGTGATCAGCTGGAGACTGGAGTCGCCCTGTTATCCATTCCCCAACCTCCGCCAGTGATCAGCTGCAGACAGGAGTCACCCCTGTTACACCTTCCCCAACCTCTTCCAGTGATCAGCTGCAGACAGGAGTTACCCCCGTCACCCCTTCCCCAACCTCATCCAGTGATCAGTTGCATACTGGAGTCGTCCCCGTTACCCCTTTCCAAAACTCTTCCAGTTATCAGCTGAAGACAAAAGTCGCCCCTGTTACCCTTTCCCCAACCTCCCCCAGTCATCAGCTGCAGACAGGAGTCGCCCCTGTTACCCCTTCCCCAAACTCCTCCAGTGATCAGCTGCAGACAGGAGTTACACCCTTCACTCCTTCCCAAACTCCTCCAGTGATCAGCTGCAGACAGGAGTCACCCCTGTTACCCCTTCCCGAACCTCCTCCCGTGATCATCTGCAGACAGGAGTTACCCCGTCACCTCTTCCCCAACTTCCTCCAGTGATCAGCTGCAGACAGGCATCACCCCGACACCCCTTCCCCAAACTCCTCCAGTGGTCAGCTGCAGACAGGAGTCACCCTCTTACCCCTTTCCAAAACTCTTCCAGGTATCAGCTGAAGACTAGATTCGTCCCTTTTGCCTCTTCCCCAATCTCCTCCAGTGATCAGCTGGAGACTGGAGTCGCCCTGTTATCACTTCCCCAGCCTCAGCCAGTGATCAGCTGCAGACAGGAGTCACCCCTGTTACCCCTTCCCCAACCTCCTCCAGTGATCAGCAGCAGACAGGAGTTACCCCCGTCACCCCTTCCACAACCTCATCCAGTGATCAGCTGCAGACAGGTGTCACCCCTGTTACCCCTTTCCAACCTCCTCCAGTAATCAGCTGCAGACACGAGTTAACCCGTGACCCCTTCCCCAACCTCTTCCAATGATCAGCTGCAGACAGGAGTTACCCTGTCACCCCTTAGCCAACCTTCTTCAGTGATTAGCTGCAGGCAGGAGTTACCCCTGTTACCCCTTCCCCGAACTCCACCAGTGATCAGCTGCAGGCAGGAGTTACACCCTTCACCCCTTCCCCCACCTCCTTCAGTGATCAGCTGCAGACAGGATTTACCCCGTCACCCCTTCTCCAACCTCCTCCAGTGATCAGCTGCAGACAGAAGGCGCCCCTGTTACCCCTTCCCCAACCTCCACCAGTGATCAGCTAGAGACTGGAGTCGCCCTGTTATTCCTTCCCCAACCTCCGCCAGTGATCAGCTGCAGACAGGAGTCACCCCTGTTACCCCTTCCCCAACCTCTTCCAGTGATCAGCTGAAGACTGGAGTCACCCCATCACCCCTTTCCCAACCTTCTTCAGTGATCAGCTGCAGACAGGAGTTACCCCTGTTACCCCTTCCCCAACCTCCTCCAGTGATCAGCTGCAGACAGGAGTTACCCCCGTCACCACTTCCCCAACTTCCTCCAGTTATCATCTGCAGACAGGAGTTACCCCGTCACCCCTTCCCCAAACTCCTCCAGTGGTCAGCTGCAGACAGGAGTCACGCTGTTACCCCTTTCCAAAACTCTTCCAGGTATCAGCTGAAGACTAGATTCGTCCCTTTTGCCCCTTCCCCAATCTCCTCCAGTGAACAGCTGGAGACTGGAGTCGCCCTGTTATCACTTCCCCAGCCTCAGCCAGTGATCAGCTGCAGACAGGAGTCACCCCTGTTACCCCTTCCCCAACCTCCTCCAGTGATCAGCAGCAGACAGGAGTTACCCCCGTCACCCCTTCCACAACCTCATCCAGTGATCAGCTGCATACTGGAGTCGTCCCCATTACCCCTTTCCAAAACTCTTCCAGTTATCAGCTGAAGACAAAAGTCGCCCCTGTTACCCTTTCCCCAACCTCCCCCAGTCATCAGCTGCAGACAGGAGTCGCCCCTGTTACCCCTTCCCCAAACTCCTCCAGTGATCAGCTGCAGACAGGAGTTACCCTGTCACCCCTTCCCCAACCTCCTCCAGTGATCAGCTGCAGACAGGCATCACCCCGTCACCCCTTCCCCAAACTCCTCCAGTGGTCAGCTGCAAACAGGAGTCACGCTGTTACCCCTTTCCAAAACTCTTCCAGGTATCAGCTGAAGACAAGAGTCGCTCCTGTTACCATTTCCCCAATCTCCTCCAGTGATCAGCTGCAGACAGGAGTCACCCCTGTTAACCCTTCCCCAAACTCCTCCATTGATCAGCTGCAGACAGGAGTCACCTCTGTTACCCCTTCCCCGAACTCCTCCAGTGATCAGCTGCAGACAGGAGTCGCCCCATTACCCCTTCCCCAACCGCCTCCAGTGATCAGTTGCAGACAGCAGTCACCCCTGTTAACCCTTCCCCAACCTCCTCCAGTGATCAGCTGCAGACAGGAGTCGCCCCATTACCCCTGCCCAAACCGCCTCCAGTGATCAGCTGTAAACAGGAGTTACCCCGTCACCCTTTCCCCAACCTCCTCAAGTGATCAGCTGCAGACAGGAGTCGCCCCTGTTACCCCTTCCCCGAACTCCTCCAGTGATCAGCTGCAGACAGGAGTTACACCCTTCACCCCTTCCCCAACCTCCATCATTGATCATCTGCAGACAGGAGTCACCCCAGTTACCCCTTTCCAACCTCCTCCAGTGATCAGATGCAGACAGGAGTTACCCCGTCACCCCTTCCCCAAACGCTTCCAGTGATCAGCTGCAGACAGGAGTTACCCCGTCACCCCTTACCCAACCTTCTTCAGTGATCAGCTGCAGGCAGGAGTTACCCCTTGTTACCCCTTCCCCAACCTCCTCCATTGATCAGCTGCAGACAGGAGTCACCCCTGTTACCCCTTCCCCGAACTCCTCCAGTGATCAGCTGCAGACAGGAGTCACACCAGTCACCACTTCCCCAACTTCCTCAAGTGATCAGCTGCAGACAGGAGTTACCCCGTCACCCCTTCTCCAACCTCCTCCAGTGATCAGCTGCAGACAGGAGGCGCCCCTGTTACCCCTTCCCCAACCTCCACCAGTGATCAGCTGGAGACTGGAGTCGCCCTGTTATCCATTCCCCAACCTCCGCCAGTGATCAGCTGCAGACAGGAGTCACCCCTGTTACACCTTCCCCAACCTCCTCCAGTGATCAGCTGCAGACAGGAGTTACCCCCGTCACCCCTTCCCCAACCTCATCCAGTGATCAGTTGCATACTGGAGTCGTCCCCGTTACCCCTTTCCAAAACTCTTCCAGTTATCAGCTGAAGACAAAAGTCGCCCTGTTACCCTTTCCCCAACCTCCCCCAGTCATCAGCTGCAGACAGGAGTCGCCCCTGTTACCCCTTCCCCGAACTCCTCCAGTGATCAGCTGCAGACAGGAGTTACCCTGTCACCCCTTCCCCAACCTCCACCAGTGATCAGCTGCAGACAGGCATCACCCCGTCACCCCTTCCCCAACCTCCTCCAGTGATCAGCTGCAGACAGGAGTTACACCCTTCACTCCTTCCCAAACTCCTCCAGTGATCAGCTGCAGACAGGAGTCACCCCTGTTACCCCTTCCCGAACCTCCTCCAGTGATCATCTGCAGACAGGAGTTACCCCGTCACCTCTTCCCCAACTTCCTCCAGTGATCAGCTGCAGACAGGCATCACCCCGTCACCCCTTCCCCAAACTCCTCCAGTGGTCAGCTGCAGACAGGAGTCACGCTGTTACCCCTTTCCAAAACTCTTCCAGTTATCAGCTGAAGACAAAAGTCGCCCCTGTTACCCTTTCCCCAACCTCCCCCAGTCATCAGCTGCAGACAGGAGTCGCCCCTGTTACCCCTTCCCCGAACTCCTCCAGTGATCAGCTGCAGACAGGAGTTACCCTGTCACCCCTTCCCCAACCTCCTCCAGTGATCAGCTGCAGACAGGCATCACCCCGTCACCCCTTCCCCAAACTCCTCCAGTGATCAGCTGCAGACAGGAGTTACACCCTTCACTCCTTCCCAAACTCCTCCAGTGATCAGCTGCAGACAGGAGTCACCCCTGTTACCCCTTCCCGAACCTCCTCCAGTGATCATCTGCAGACAGGAGTTACCCCGTCACCTCTTCCCCAACTTCCTCCAGTGATCAGCTGCAGACAGGCATCACCCCGTCACCCCTTCCCCAAATTCCTCCAGTGGTCAGCTGCAGACAGGAGTCACGCTGTTACCCCTTTCCAAAACTCTTCCAGGTATCAGCTGAAGACTTGATTCGTCCCTTTTGCCCCTTCCCCAATCTCCTCCAGTGATCAGCTGGAGACTGGAGTCGCCCTGTTATCACTTCCCCAGCCTCAGCCAGTGATCAGCTGCAGACAGGAGTCACCCCTGTTACCCCTTCCCCAACCTCCTCCAGTGATCAGCAGCAGACAGGAGTTACCCCCGTCACCCCTTCCACAACCTCATCCAGTGATCAGCTGCATACTGGAGTCGTCCCCATTACCCCTTTCCAAAACTCTTCCAGTTATCAGCTGAAGACAAAAGTCGCCCCTGTTACCCTTTCCCCAACCTCCCCCAGTCATCAGCTGCAGACAGGAGTCGCCCCTGTTACCCCTTCCCCAAACTCCTCCAGTGATCAGCTGCAGACAGGAGTTACCCTGTCACCCCTTCCCCAACCTCCTCCAGTGATCAGCTGCAGACAGGCATCACCCCGTCACCCCTTCCCCAAACTCCTCCAGTGGTCAGCTGCAAACAGGAGTCACGCTGTTACCCCTTTCCAAAACTCTTCCAGGTATCAGCTGAAGACAAGAGTCGCTCCTGTTACCATTTCCCCAATCTCCTCCAGTGATCAGCTGCAGACAGGAGTCACCCCTGTTAACCCTTCCCCAAACTCCTCCATTGATCAGCTGCAGACAGGAGTCACCTCTGTTACCCCTTCCCCGAACTCCTCCAGTGATCAGCTGCAGACAGGAGTCGCCCCATTACCCCTTCCCCAACCGCCTCCAGTGATCAGCTGCAGACAGCAGTCACCCCTGTTAACCCTTCCCCAACCTCCTCCAGTGATCAGCTGCAGACAGGAGTCGCCCCATTACCCCTGCCCAAACCGCCTCCAGTGATCAGCTGTAAACAGGAGTTACCCCGTCACCCTTTCCCCAACCTCCTCAAGTGATCAGCTGCAGACAGGAGTCGCCCCTGTTACCCCTTCCCCGAACTCCTCCAGTGATCAGCTGCAGACAGGAGTTACACCCTTCACCCCTTCCCCAACCTCCATCATTGATCATCTGCAGACAGGAGTCACCCCAGTTACCCCTTTCCAACCTCCTCCAGTGATCAGATGCAGACAGGAGTTACCCCGTCACCCCTTCCCCAAACGCTTCCAGTGATCAGCTGCAGACAGGAGTTACCCCGTCACCCCTTACCCAACCTTCTTCAGTGATCAGCTGCAGGCAGGAGTTACCCCTTGTTACCCCTTCCCCAACCTCCTCCATTGATCAGCTGCAGACAGGAGTCACCCCTGTTACCCCTTCCCCGAACTCCTCCAGTGATCAGCTGCAGACAGGAGTCACACCAGTCACCACTTCCCCAACTTCCTCAAGTGATCAGCTGCAGACAGGCATCACCCCGTCACCCCTTCCCCAAACTCCTCCAGTGGTCAGCTGCAGACAGGAGTCACGCTGTTACCCCTTTCCAAAACTCTTCCAGTTATCAGCTGAAGACAAAAGTCGCCCCTGTTACCCTTTCCCCAACCTCCTCCAGTCATCAGCTGCAGACAGGAGTCGCCCCTGTTACCCCTTCCCCGAACTCCTCCAGTGATCAGCTGCAGACAGGAGTTACCCTGTCACCCCTTCCCCAACCTCCTCCAGTGATCAGCTGCAGACAGGCATCACCCCGTCACCCCTTCCCCAAACTCCTCCAGTGATCAGCTGCAGACAGGAGTTACACCCTTCACTCCTTCCCAAACTCCTCCAGTGATCAGCTGCAGACAGGAGTCACCCCTGTTACCCCTTCCCGAACCTCCTCCAGTGATCATCTGCAGACAGGAGTTACCCCGTCACCTCTTCCCCAACTTCCTCCAGTGATCAGCTGCAGACAGGCATCACCCCGTCACCCCTTCCCCAAATTCCTCCAGTGGTCAGCTGCAGACAGGAGTCACGCTGTTACCCCTTTCCAAAACTCTTCCAGGTATCAGCTGAAGACTTGATTCGTCCCTTTTGCCCCTTCCCCAATCTCCTCCAGTGATCAGCTGGAGACTGGAGTCGCCCTGTTATCACTTCCCCAGCCTCAGCCAGTGATCAGCTGCAGACAGGAGTCACCCCTGTTACCCCTTCCCCAACCTCCTCCAGTGATCAGCAGCAGACAGGAGTTACCCCCGTCACCCCTTCCACAACCTCATCCAGTGATCAGCTGCATACTGGAGTCGTCCCCATTACCCCTTACCAAAACTCTTCCAGTTATCAGCTGAAGACAAAAGTCGCCCCTGTTACCCTTTCCCCAACCTCCCCCAGTCATCAGCTGCAGACAGGAGTCGCCCCTGTTACCCCTTCCCCAAACTCCTCCAGTGATCAGCTGCAGACAGGAGTTACCCTGTCACCCCTTCCCCAACCTCCTCCAGTGATCAGCTGCAGACAGGCATCACCCCGTCACCCCTTCCCCAAACTCCTCCAGTGGTCAGCTGCAAACAGGAGTCACGCTGTTACCCCTTTCCAAAACTCTTCCAGGTATCAGCTGAAGACAAGAGTCGCTCCTGTTACCATTTCCCCAATCTCCTCCAGTGATCAGCTGCAGACAGGAGTCACCCCTGTTAACCCTTCCCCAAACTCCTCCATTGATCAGCTGCAGACAGGAGTCACCTCTGTTACCCCTTCCCCGAACTCCTCCAGTGATCAGCTGCAGACAGGAGTCGCCCCATTACCCCTTCCCCAACCGCCTCCAGTGATCAGCTGCAGACAGCAGTCACCCCTGTTAACCCTTCCCCAACCTCCTCCAGTGATCAGCTGCAGACAGGAGTCGCCCCATTACCCCTGCCCAAACCGCCTCCAGTGATCAGCTGTAAACAGGAGTTACCCCGTCACCCTTTCCCCAACCTCCTCAAGTGATCAGCTGCAGACAGGAGTCGCCCCTGTTACCCCTTCCCCGAACTCCTCCAGTGATCAGCTGCAGACAGGAGTTACACCCTTCACCCCTTCCCCAACCTCCATCATTGATCATCTGCAGACAGGAGTCACCCCAGTTACCCCTTTCCAACCTCCTCCAGTGATCAGATGCAGACAGGAGTTACCCC